>NW_027118592.1:0-79898 GCF_036417845.1 Apteryx mantelli | reverse complement strand
AGCCCGAGAAGCGGGGGGGAGCGCGAGGGGAGCAGGGGGAGCCCGAGGGGCGGGGCGGAGCGCGAGGGGAGCAGGGGGAGCGCGAGGGGAGCAGGGGGAGCGCGAGGGGAGCCCGAGAAGCGGGGGGGAGCGCGAGGGGCGGGGCGGAGCGCGAGGGGAGCAGGGGGAGCCCGAGGAGCGGGGGGGGAGCGCGAGGGGAGCCCGAGAAGCAGGGGGGAGCGCGGGGGTGGGGGGGAGCGCGAGGGGAGCCCGAGAAGCGGGGGGGAGCGCGAGGGGCGGGTGGAGCGGGGAATCCCGAGGGGCGGGGGGGAGCCGGGGAGCCCGAGGGGCGGGGGGGAGCACGAAGGGAGGCGAGACCCGCAATGGCATGCTCGCGCCGCGGCGCTGCAGCCGGGCGGCTCACGCGTGCGAACCGCAGCCCGCCGCGGCAGCCCGGGACTCCCAGCGAGCGCCCCGAGGCTGCCCGAGCCCGTGGCCGCTCCAAGAGCACCGGGAAGGGGCGACGAGCACGCTCCATTCGCTTACCCGTTACCGAAACGGCGGAGAGCAGCAGCAAACATGGCGACCGGCACTGAGCATGTGCGCGCCGGCTGTCTGCGCATGCGCGCCCCCCCCACCGGGTGCAGTACCGCTTTTTGGACACAGGGTGGCAGCAGTGAGCGCGGCGGAACGCTGTGCGCGTGCGCGCCCCCCCCACCGGGTGCAGTACCGCTTTTTGGACACAGGGTGGCAGCAGTGAGCACGGCGGAACCCAGTGCGCACACGAGCCCCCCCACAGGGTGCAGTACCGATTTTTGGACACAGGGTGGCAGCAGTGAGCACGGCGGAACCCAGTGCGCACGCGCGCCCCCCCCACCGGGTGCAGTACCGCTTTTTGGACACAGGGTGGCAGCAGTGAGCGCGGCGGAACGCTGTGCGCACGCGCGCCCCCCCCACAGGGTGCAGTACCGATTTTTGGACACAGGGTGGCAGCAGTGAGCACGGCGGAACCCAGTGCGCATGCGCGCCCCCCTTTATCGTGCCGTACCGCTTTTTGGACGCCCCGAGGGCAGCAGGGCGCGCGGCCGCCCCCGGCACGCGCACACCGCTGCAGAGCCCCCCCGCCCGCCCTTTGCAGACATTTCACCACCCTCGCCTCGGCTCATCTGCCCTTATTTACAGCGCCTGCTGCGAGGCGCAGCGTCGCCGCGTGTCGTGCTCGAGCCGCTGCTCCTAGAGGCTTCAGTAACAGCGCTTTCCTTTGAACATCGTTGCAAAATACTCCACAGACAAAAAAGAGTCAGAGGCTGCACTTAAAAAAACAAAACGAAAACAAAAAAACCACCCACCTACTTAACGGGACAATTTGCAAGCGTTCCAAGAAGCAGCCGTTCTTCTTTAGAACTTTCGACCTCTCGCCTTTACTGATCGTTAAACAAAATAAACAGCCCAAAGCAAGCCGCGCTATTTGCTTGACAGACTGCTCGGTTTTTATTATTAAACGGTACGAGATGCTGGCACGCGGCATGTCTTCTTCGGATTCTTGGGCTGACGTTCCTTCGGCCGCACGCACGCGGTCAAAGGCGTCTTTTTCACGTCCCGCCGTCAGGGCCTCCCCAGCAATTCCCGCAGCGACTCCCCCCTCGGGACAAACAGCTCGAGGACACGCACGGTCTTGCTAAAAGAACGGGGGGGGGGGGGGGGAACAAACGCGTGCGCTGAGCGCGGCACTCGCAGACCCGATCTTCGGGTCCAAAAGAAAACTCTCTAAAGCGGACCAGGCGGGCCAAAGAGGTCCCTTCTTTGCGCCACGCTTCTTTCCTCGCACAGACGTCGGCCGCCTCTGCCCGCTCTCACGGTATCCCCTACCGGCAAGGACACGGCGAAACGTTTCGGAAACGACGGCGTTTCCCAGAAGCGTTTCCGCCGCCTTGGGAAAACGGCCGAAGGAGAGGCTCACGCGGGGCGCGTAGCTAGAAAGAACGCTCCGCACAAAGGCCTAAAATGACCAGCCCGGAGCAGGGATCCCGGGCTCTCCGGGAGCGCAGGAGTTCTCACGTCCTTACTGAGCAGAGACCGCTGCCCGTGAAACACGAGACGCCGCAGCGACGCCGATCGTTGGAGGGAAGCCTGCAATAAGAGCGAAAGAAAAGCAGACGTTGAGGACAAAGACCAAGTTACGAGCCCCTCGCGATTCAGACACGCTTCTAGATTTACCGCCTATTTCAAGGCGCGCCTTCGGCAATTCCGTCCAATTGATTTTCCCCGAAGCCCGAGACGCGGACGAAACGCCTCTCAAAGGAAGGTACGGCATAACCGCTCTGGCCTATAAACTACCGGTTTCGACGCAGGAAAAGCACAGGGAAAGCACTAGCGTTCCCCCCAAGAAACCACGTCCAAGCGGACCGATGAAGTAGGCCCCAAGTCTGAAAGCGGACCTAAAGGAGCCCGTTTGGCAGTCGCGAGCTGGAATACACCGTTCTCCTTCTCACTAACAACCTCCCGTAGAGACCGGCAGCTGTACAGCGCCTTCTACGCTACACGGAGGAGTCGGATAGCGGGCAGATGCCGCGTCCCGAATGCGCAACTAGAGATTGGAACGCACGGACGTAAACAAACGCCCGTGACGTAGCGGAGGTCTAGCGTATTCACGTTTACCGTGCGTCAGTTCTCCTCTGCGGACAGGCCGTTCCATCTTCTTTACTCGTTAGCTGACAGACGCCCTAGGAGAAAGCAAAGAAAGGAAGAAATTCAAAAGGAAATGAAACAGATCGGAGGGAGCCTCAAAGGCTTTGATCCATCCCCCCAGGCAGCCGAACCACCTTCGCAAAGGCACACCTCAAAAGACACGTCCTTCCGGGATCGCTGCACAGCCCAGCCAGAAAAGAGGAACAGAAACAAACAGAACGAGAAGGCTGCAGAGGGGGACGGAGGGCCGGAAAGGAGCCTGCTGTCCAGCGATGGTATTTTACCGCTCCTTGCGCGTTAGCAGCCCCTTTCAGATGCTTAAGCCCAAATTCTCTCAGCCCTTAACAGCTTCAGTACCCGCGGCACCTAGTTTTTCCACGCTCTCCAGTCTTCCTCGCTCTTTCCCGTCTCGGGCGAAAAGCCTCCCAGACCCCGTCTGCACTTACGCGCTTCCTTAAAACAGGATCGCCGAAATCAACCGAACGGGCTGAGCTGCTCCTCTTCCGCTCGCCGGCCCTCGGAACGTCAGCCTGCAAACGAATCGGACCACCGAGGTCACCGGCAGAGTCTCCTTTCGGAGCTCGGCCCCCCCCCCCAAGCTTTAACGACGGTTTCCCAAGCGGGGCAAACGCAGGGCCTCCCTTCGGCCCCGGAACGGTTTTTATCGCGGGCTCCCAAGTCGCCGTTACGACACTAAGCGGCAAAGCAAGGCAAAGACAGCTGGGGTCGCAGCTTACCCACCTAGGCACGAAAATTCTTCTTTGAGGCCTCCCTCGCTGCTTTTGCCAGGTAAACACACCAAAACAAAGCTCCCGACAGGCAGCTGAGGCTTCACATGGACCTCGGGGCCCCGCTAGCAACGGCGACGCCGGAGCCGCCGGGCTACCAGGCGCTATTCCCCCCCCCCCTCCCCTCCCCTCCCCTGCCCTGCCGGCCCGCGAACCGCGGCTTATTACTCACGAGTCCGGGAAGGACGCCGCCGACCTTCCCGCGGCCGAAGGCTCCTCGTCAGGAGCGGGCAGAGAACCTTTCCGCCGGCATTCGGAGTCTCCCGGCCGCTCTCGACACCCGATAACTTGCCGAGAAAGGGCTGAGGGCGGGAGCCTGCAGTTCTTCACGGCAGCACACAGTCGTTCCCCGATGTGCCGAACGCCTAGCATTAACACAATTTAGAAATACAAAAATACCACCGCTACAGGGCGCAAAGCCAAGCTGAAATTTCGGCAGCCAAAGCAAACCTCTTCGCGCCCGACAGAACGAGCCACGTGCATCGGCGCCTACAGCTCCTCAAGGCTAGCGAGGCCTCGTGGGCGACGTTCCTCTGGCAGGCTGCGCAGCTGAACTCCCCCGTGTCGCCTAAGAGTCCGTGACGTGACGTATTCAAAGCTCAGCAGAAATTAACAATCCAAAGTTGTTTCTAAGCACAAAAGCGGATCTACTACACGAGAAGGAAGGAGTCCTAATTCCGCAAGGCTTTACCTTTTCTTCGAGCTGCCGTCTTCCTGCTGCCCCAAATACCATTGCCAGGCAATTAACCTGGGGTCGCGCTAAATGAGCCTTCCTCTTCGTTTTACAATTCGCACGCTTGCCTCTCCCTCTCTCTCTGGCCACCTGACCGCCGTTCCCCGAAGACGGGAATTTGCCGTCTTGGAGCTCTTAAAGCACGACGCTTCACAGATGCAGAGAGTCACGCGCACGGAAACGGATGGACGCAGCGTCCTTTCCGTAACGCGTACGCACCTTCCGTTAGATGTCGCTCATCTGTTATTCCGATCGCTATTACCGGCGAACCTTCCTCACCGGGAGGAACGGGCTTTCCCTTTCGGGGCGACGGAGACGGCTCTCGCTCGGTTCCCTTTAATTTTATTACTTCGGCTCGCTTACGTTTTTCTGTCTCTTCAGCTTCAGCCGTGGCAACGAATCTAAAAATTAAATATCCTATCTTTCCTTTTCTACGTACGCGTGTACGATAACAAAACAAAATACAAACGACCGAAGCAAAACTAAGGCAGCTACGGTTAACAAGAGGCGCAGGGCAGCAACGGGTCGCTTAGTCCTCAGCGCTGCCTCCGGGAGGGAGGCCGAAAGAACGAACGTTCCGCATCAAGAGTTACCTTGGTTACCCGGGCCAGAACGCCTCCTACTGTCGCAGCTTCTGGGGAGATCGAGGGTCCGCTGCTGCATTTTTGCTTCCTCCTTTCAGCCCGCCCCTTCGGGAGTAAACGCAAAAAACCGCTCGCTCGTCCGGCTTTGCTCTTTGTCAGCATTTGCTATTGTCGGTTCCGCCTCTGTAACAAAGACAGAAAATTGCATTTCGCTTCCAACAAAACACTTCGATTTACACGCGTTCTTTTTCTCTTTCCCGTGGTTTTTTTTTTTTTCTTTCCCCCCTTTCTTTCTTTTTCCTTCTTTCCCTCAAAGGAAAGATCTTAATACACCGCTTTGCATCGTACGTTACGGGGTAAGCCGTTTGGAAACACTACAGGGCCGACGCCGCGCCGCAACCCTGCTCCGGGGCCCGCCTGCCCCCCCGCTCCGCTCCGCCGCGCCGCCTCCGCAGGGGCGAGCGCGTGCCCTGGCCCGCGCTGCCAACGAACTGGCGCCCTAAACGCCACGCACGCAAAACGCAAAGTCACACCCGCGCTCCCGGCGCGGCGCCGGGTCCCAGCCCGCCCCCCCACTCGCCCCGCACCGCCGCCTCCACGCAGCGACGGCCGCAGCGGGCAGGATGCAGCCCGACGCCCCCCGAACCTATGCGTTCGCCTCACCCGGGGGCCCCACATCCTTCACTCCACGCCACCTCCGCACTCACCCGCCGCCGCCGAGCGAAAACGCCCTCCCTGCTCGCCGCCATCTTGCTTCCCCGCCGCCGCGCATGCGCCGCTCGCCAACGGACTGCGGCGGCAGTGACGCTTGAGCACCGCGCACGTGCCGGCTCGGACAGCGCGGGGGGGGGGGAGCGAGGGGAGCGGGAGGGGCGGGGGGGAGCGAGGGGAGCGGGAGGGGAGCAGAGGGAGCCCGAGGGGCGGGGGGGAGCGAGGGGAGCGGGAGGGGAGCAGAGGGAGCCCGAGGGGCGGGGGGGAGCGAGGGGAGCCCGAGGGGCGGGGCGGAGTGCGAGGGGAGCGCGAGAGGCGGGGGGGGAGCGTGAGGGGAGCAGGGGGGCCCGAGGAGCGGGGGGGAGCACGAGGGGAGCCCGAGAAGCGGGGGGGGAGCGCGGGGGCGGGGGGGAGCGCGAGGGGACCAGGGGGAGCGCGAGGGGCGGGGCGGAGCGCGAGGGGAGCAAGGGGAGCCCGAGAGGAGCCTGAGAAGCAGGGGGGAGCCCGAGAAGCGGGGGGGAGCGCGAGGGGAGCAGGGGGAGTGCGAGGGGCGGGGCAGAGCGCGAGGGGAGCAAGGGGAGCCCGAGGAGCGGGGGGGAGCGTGAGAAGAGCCTGAGAAGCAGGGGGGAGCCCGAGAAGCGGGGGGGAGCGCGAGGGGAGCCCGAGAAGCGGGGGGGAGCGCGAGGGGAGCAGGGGGAGCGCGAGGGGAGCAGGGGGAGCGCGAGGGGAGCCCGAGAAGCGGGGGGGAGCGCGAGGGGAGCAAGGGGAGCCCGAGGAGCGGGGGGGAGCGTGAGAAGAGCCTGAGAAGCAGGGGGGAGCCCGAGAAGCGGGGGGGAGCGCGAGGGGAGCCCGAGAAGCGGGGGGGAGCGCGAGGGGAGCAGGGGGAGCCCGAGGGGCGGGGCGGAGCGCGAGGGGAGCAGGGGGAGCGCGAGGGGAGCAGGGGGAGCGCGAGGGGAGCCCGAGAAGCGGGGGGGAGCGCGAGGGGCGGGGCGGAGCGCGAGGGGAGCAGGGGGAGCCCGAGGAGCGGGGGGGGAGCGCGAGGGGAGCCCGAGAAGCAGGGGGGAGCGCGGGGGTGGGGGGGAGCGCGAGGGGAGCCCGAGAAGCGGGGGGGAGCGCGAGGGGCGGGTGGAGCGGGGAATCCCGAGGGGCGGGGGGGAGCCGGGGAGCCCGAGGGGCGGGGGGGAGCACGAAGGGAGGCGAGACCCGCAATGGCATGCTCGCGCCGCGGCGCTGCAGCCGGGCGGCTCACGCGTGCGAACCGCAGCCCGCCGCGGCAGCCCGGGACTCCCAGCGAGCGCCCCGAGGCTGCCCGAGCCCGTGGCCGCTCCAAGAGCACCGGGAAGGGGCGACGAGCACGCTCCATTCGCTTACCCGTTACCGAAACGGCGGAGAGCAGCAGCAAACATGGCGACCGGCACTGAGCATGTGCGCGCCGGCTGTCTGCGCATGCGCGCCCCCCCCACCGGGTGCAGTACCGCTTTTTGGACACAGGGTGGCAGCAGTGAGCGCGGCGGAACGCTGTGCGCGTGCGCGCCCCCCCCACCGGGTGCAGTACCGCTTTTTGGACACAGGGTGGCAGCAGTGAGCACGGCGGAACCCAGTGCGCACACGAGCCCCCCCACAGGGTGCAGTACCGATTTTTGGACACAGGGTGGCAGCAGTGAGCACGGAGGAACCCAGTGCGCACGCGCGCCCCCCCCACCGGGTGCAGTACCGCTTTTTGGACACAGGGTGGCAGCAGTGAGCGCGGCGGAACGCTGTGCGCACGCGCGCCCCCCCCACAGGGTGCAGTACCGATTTTTGGACACAGGGTGGCAGCAGTGAGCACGGCGGAACCCAGTGCGCATGCGCGCCCCCCTTTATCGTGCCGTACCGCTTTTTGGACGCCCCGAGGGCAGCAGGGCGCGCGGCCGCCCCCGGCACGCGCACACCGCTGCAGAGCCCCCCCGCCCGCCCTTTGCAGACATTTCACCACCCTCGCCTCGGCTCATCTGCCCTTATTTACAGCGCCTGCTGCGAGGCGCAGCGTCGCCGCGTGTCGTGCTCGAGCCGCTGCTCCTAGAGGCTTCAGTAACAGCGCTTTCCTTTGAACATCGTTGCAAAATACTCCACAGACAAAAAAGAGTCAGAGGCTGCACTTAAAAAAACAAAACGAAAACAAAAAAACCACCCACCTACTTAACGGGACAATTTGCAAGCGTTCCAAGAAGCAGCCGTTCTTCTTTAGAACTTTCGACCTCTCGCCTTTACTGATCGTTAAACAAAATAAACAGCCCAAAGCAAGCCGCGCTATTTGCTTGACAGACTGCTCGGTTTTTATTATTAAACGGTACGAGATGCTGGCACGCGGCATGTCTTCTTCGGATTCTTGGGCTGACGTTCCTTCGGCCGCACGCACGCGGTCAAAGGCGTCTTTTTCACGTCCCGCCGTCAGGGCCTCCCCAGCAATTCCCGCAGCGACTCCCCCCTCGGGACAAACAGCTCGAGGACACGCACGGTCTTGCTAAAAGAACGGGGGGGGGGGGAACAAATGCGTGCGCTGAGCGCGGCACTCGCAGACCCGATCTTCGGGTCCAAAAGAAAACTCTCTAAAGCGGACCAGGCGGGCCAAAGAGGTCCCTTCTTTGCGCCACGCTTCTTTCCTCGCACAGACGTCGGCCGCCTCTGCCCGCTCTCACGGTATCCCCTACCGGCAAGGACACGGCGAAACGTTTCGGAAACGACGGCGTTTCCCAGAAGCGTTTCCGCCGCCTTGGGAAAACGGCCGAAGGAGAGGCTCACGCGGGGCGCGTAGCTAGAAAGAACGCTCCGCACAAAGGCCTAAAATGACCAGCCCGGAGCAGGGATCCCGGGCTCTCCGGGAGCGCAGGAGTTCTCACGTCCTTACTGAGCAGAGACCGCTGCCCGTGAAACACGAGACGCCGCAGCGACGCCGATCGTTGGAGGGAAGCCTGCAATAAGAGCGAAAGAAAAGCAGACGTTGAGGACAAAGACCAAGTTACGAGCCCCTCGCGATTCAGACACGCTTCTAGATTTACCGCCTATTTCAAGGCGCGCCTTCGGCAATTCCGTCCAATTGATTTTCCCCGAAGCCCGAGACGCGGACGAAACGCCTCTCAAAGGAAGGTACGGCATAACCGCTCTGGCCTATAAACTACCGGTTTCGACGCAGGAAAAGCACAGGGAAAGCACTAGCGTTCCCCCCAAGAAACCACGTCCAAGCGGACCGATGAAGTAGGCCCCAAGTCTGAAAGCGGACCTAAAGGAGCCCGTTTGGCGGTCGCGAGCTGGAATACACCGTTCTCCTTCTCACTAACAACCTCCCGTAGAGACCGGCAGCTGTACAGCGCCTTCTACGCTACACGGAGGAGTCGGATAGCGGGCAGATGCCGCGTCCCGAATGCGCAACTAGAGATTGGAACGCACGGACGTAAACAAACGCCCGTGACGTAGCGGAGGTCTAGCGTATTCACGTTTACCGTGCGTCAGTTCTCCTCTGCGGACAGGCCGTTCCATCTTCTTTACTCGTTAGCTGACAGACGCCCTAGGAGAAAGCAAAGAAAGGAAGAAATTCAAAAGGAAATGAAACAGATCGGAGGGAGCCTCAAAGGCTTTGATCCATCCCCCCAGGCAGCCGAACCACCTTCGCAAAGGCACACCTCAAAAGACACGTCCTTCCGGGATCGCTGCACAGCCCAGCCAGAAAAGAGGAACAGAAACAAACAGAACGAGAAGGCTGCAGAGGGGGACGGAGGGCCGGAAAGGAGCCTGCTGTCCAGCGATGGTATTTTACCGCTCCTTGCGCGTTAGCAGCCCCTTTCAGATGCTTAAGCCCAAATTCTCTCAGCCCTTAACAGCTTCAGTACCCGCGGCACCTAGTTTTTCCACGCTCTCCAGTCTTCCTCGCTCTTTCCCGTCTCGGGCGAAAAGCCTCCCAGACCCCGTCTGCACTTACGCGCTTCCTTAAAACAGGATCGCCGAAATCAACCGAACGGGCTGAGCTGCTCCTCTTCCGCTCGCCGGCCCTCGGAACGTCAGCCTGCAAACGAATCGGACCACCGAGGTCACCGGCAGAGTCTCCTTTCGGAGCTCGGCCCCCCCCCCCAAGCTTTAACGACGGTTTCCCAAGCGGGGCAAACGCAGGGCCTCCCTTCGGCCCCGGAACGGTTTTTATCGCGGGCTCCCAAGTCGCCGTTACGACACTAAGCGGCAAAGCAAGGCAAAGACAGCTGGGGTCGCAGCTTACCCACCTAGGCACGAAAATTCTTCTTTGAGGCCTCCCTCGCTGCTTTTGCCAGGTAAACACACCAAAACAAAGCTCCCGACAGGCAGCTGAGGCTTCACATGGACCTCGGGGCCCCGCTAGCAACGGCGACGCCGGAGCCGCCGGGCTACCAGGCGCTATTCCCCCCCCCCCTCCCCTCCCCTCCCCTCCCCTGCCGGCCCGCGAACCGCGGCTTATTACTCACGAGTCCGGGAAGGACGCCGCCGACCTTCCCGCGGCCGAAGGCTCCTCGTCAGGAGCGGGCAGAGAACCTTTCCGCCGGCATTCGGAGTCTCCCGGCCGCTCTCGACACCCGATAACTTGCCGAGAAAGGGCTGAGGGCGGGAGCCTGCAGTTCTTCACGGCAGCACACAGTCGTTCCCCGATGTGCCGAACGCCTAGCATTAACACAATTTAGAAATACAAAAATACCACCGCTACAGGGCGCAAAGCCAAGCTGAAATTTCGGCAGCCAAAGCAAACCTCTTCGCGCCCGACAGAACGAGCCACGTGCATCGGCGCCTACAGCTCCTCAAGGCTAGCGAGGCCTCGTGGGCGACGTTCCTCTGGCAGGCTGCGCAGCTGAACTCCCCCGTGTCGCCTAAGAGTCCGTGACGTGACGTATTCAAAGCTCAGCAGAAATTAACAATCCAAAGTTGTTTCTAAGCACAAAAGCGGATCTACTACACGAGAAGGAAGGAGTCCTAATTCCGCAAGGCTTTACCTTTTCTTCTAGCTGCCGTCTTCCTGCTGCCCCAAAGACCATTGCCAGGCAATTAACCTGGGGTCGCGCTAAATGAGCCTTCCTCTTCGTTTTACAATTCGCACGCTTGCCTCTCCCTCTCTCTCTGGCCACCTGACCGCCGTTCCCCGAAGACGGGAATTTGCCGTCTTGGAGCTCTTAAAGCACGACGCTTCACAGATGCAGAGAGTCACGCGCACGGAAACGGATGGACGCAGCGTCCTTTCCGTAACGCGTACGCACCTTCCGTTAGATGTCGCTCATCTGTTATTCCGATCGCTATTACCGGCGAACCTTCCTCACCGGGAGGAACGGGCTTTCCCTTTCGGGGCGACGGAGACGGCTCTCGCTCGGTTCCCTTTAATTTTATTACTTCGGCTCGCTTACGTTTTTCTGTCTCTTCAGCTTCAGCCGTGGCAACGAATCTAAAAATTAAATATCCTATCTTTCCTTTTCTACGTACGCGTGTACGATAACAAAACAAAATACAAACGACCGAAGCAAAACTAAGGCAGCTACGGTTAACAAGAGGCGCAGGGCAGCAACGGGTCGCTTAGTCCTCAGCGCTGCCTCCGGGAGGGAGGCCGAAAGAACGAACGTTCCGCATCAAGAGTTACCTTGGTTACCCGGGCCAGAACGCCTCCTACTGTCGCAGCTTCTGGGGAGATCGAGGGTCCGCTGCTGCATTTTTGCTTCCTCCTTTCAGCCCGCCCCTTCGGGAGTAAACGCAAAAAACCGCTCGCTCGTCCGGCTTTGCTCTTTGTCAGCATTTGCTATTGTCGGTTCCGCCTCTGTAACAAAGACAGAAAATTGCATTTCGCTTCCAACAAAACACTTCGATTTACACGCGTTCTTTTTCTCTTTCCCGTGGTTTTTTTTTTTTTCTTTCCCCCCTTTCTTTCTTTTTCCTTCTTTCCCTCAAAGGAAAGGTCTTAATACACCGCTTTGCATCGTACGTTACGGGGTAAGCCGTTTGGAAACACTACAGGGCCGACGCCGCGCCGCAACCCTGCTCCGGGGCCCGCCTGCCCCCCCGCTCCGCTCCGCCGCGCCGCCTCCGCAGGGGCGAGCGCGTGCCCCGGCCCGCGCTGCCAACGAACTGGCGCCCTAAACGCCGCGCACGCAAAACGCAAAGTCACACCCGCGCTCCCGGCGCGGCGCCGGGTCCCAGCCCGCCCCCCCACTCGCCCCGCACCGCCGCCTCCACGCAGCGACGGCCGCAGCGGGCAGGATGCAGCCCGACGCCCCCCGAACCTATGCGTTCGCCTCACCCGGGGGCCCCACATCCTTCACTCCACGCCACCTCCGCACTCACCCGCCGCCGCCGCCGCCGAGCGAAAACGCCCTCCCTGCTCGCCGCCATCTTGCTTCCCCGCCGCCGCGCATGCGCCGCTCGCCAACGGACTGCGGCGGCAGTGACGCTTGAGCACCGCGCACGTGCCGGCTCGGACAGCGCGGGGGGGGGGAGCGAGGGGAGCGGGAGGGGCGGGGGGGAGCGAGGGGAGCGGGAGGGGAGCAGAGGGAGCCCGAGGGGCGGGGGGGAGCGAGGGGAGCCCGAGGGGCGGGGCGGAGTGCGAGGGGAGCGCGAGAGGCGGGGGGGGAGCGTGAGGGGAGCAGGGGGGCCCGAGGAGCGGGGGGGAGCACGAGGGGAGCCCGAGAAGCGGGGGGGGAGCGCGGGGGCGGGGGGGAGCGCGAGGGGACCAGGGGGAGCGCGAGGGGCGGGGCGGAGCGCGAGGGGAGCAAGGGGAGCCCGAGAGGAGCCTGAGAAGCAGGGGGGAGCCCGAGAAGCGGGGGGGAGCGCGAGGGGAGCAGGGGGAGTGCGAGGGGCGGGGCAGAGCGCGAGGGGAGCAAGGGGAGCCCGAGGAGCGGGGGGGAGCGTGAGAAGAGCCTGAGAAGCAGGGGGGAGCCCGAGAAGCGGGGGGGAGCGCGAGGGGAGCCCGAGAAGCGGGGGGGAGCGCGAGGGGAGCAGGGGGAGCGCGAGGGGAGCAGGGGGAGCGCGAGGGGAGCCCGAGAAGCGGGGGGGAGCGCGAGGGGCGGGGCGGAGCGCGAGGGGAGCAGGGGGAGCCCGAGGAGCGGGGGGGGAGCGCGAGGGGAGCCCGAGAAGCAGGGGGGAGCGCGGGGGTGGGGGGGAGCGCGAGGGGAGCCCGAGAAGCGGGGGGGAGCGCGAGGGGCGGGTGGAGCGGGGAATCCCGAGGGGCGGGGGGGAGCCGGGGAGCCCGAGGGGCGGGGGGGAGCACGAAGGGAGGCGAGACCCGCAATGGCATGCTCGCGCCGCGGCGCTGCAGCCGGGCGGCTCACGCGTGCGAACCGCAGCCCGCCGCGGCAGCCCGGGACTCCCAGCGAGCGCCCCGAGGCTGCCCGAGCCCGTGGCCGCTCCAAGAGCACCGGGAAGGGGCGACGAGCACGCTCCATTCGCTTACCCGTTACCGAAACGGCGGAGAGCAGCAGCAAACATGGCGACCGGCACTGAGCATGTGCGCGCCGGCTGTCTGCGCATGCGCGCCCCCCCCACCGGGTGCAGTACCGCTTTTTGGACACAGGGTGGCAGCAGTGAGCGCGGCGGAACGCTGTGCGCGTGCGCGCCCCCCCCACCGGGTGCAGTACCGCTTTTTGGACACAGGGTGGCAGCAGTGAGCACGGCGGAACCCAGTGCGCACACGAGCCCCCCCACAGGGTGCAGTACCGATTTTTGGACACAGGGTGGCAGCAGTGAGCACGGAGGAACCCAGTGCGCACGCGCGCCCCCCCCACCGGGTGCAGTACCGCTTTTTGGACACAGGGTGGCAGCAGTGAGCGCGGCGGAACGCTGTGCGCACGCGCGCCCCCCCCACAGGGTGCAGTACCGATTTTTGGACACAGGGTGGCAGCAGTGAGCACGGCGGAACCCAGTGCGCATGCGCGCCCCCCTTTATCGTGCCGTACCGCTTTTTGGACGCCCCGAGGGCAGCAGGGCGCGCGGCCGCCCCCGGCACGCGCACACCGCTGCAGAGCCCCCCCGCCCGCCCTTTGCAGACATTTCACCACCCTCGCCTCGGCTCATCTGCCCTTATTTACAGCGCCTGCTGCGAGGCGCAGCGTCGCCGCGTGTCGTGCTCGAGCCGCTGCTCCTAGAGGCTTCAGTAACAGCGCTTTCCTTTGAACATCGTTGCAAAATACTCCACAGACAAAAAAGAGTCAGAGGCTGCACTTAAAAAAACAAAACGAAAACAAAAAAACCACCCACCTACTTAACGGGACAATTTGCAAGCGTTCCAAGAAGCAGCCGTTCTTCTTTAGAACTTTCGACCTCTCGCCTTTACTGATCGTTAAACAAAATAAACAGCCCAAAGCAAGCCGCGCTATTTGCTTGACAGACTGCTCGGTTTTTATTATTAAACGGTACGAGATGCTGGCACGCGGCATGTCTTCTTCGGATTCTTGGGCTGACGTTCCTTCGGCCGCACGCACGCGGTCAAAGGCGTCTTTTTCACGTCCCGCCGTCAGGGCCTCCCCAGCAATTCCCGCAGCGACTCCCCCCTCGGGACAAACAGCTCGAGGACACGCACGGTCTTGCTAAAAGAACGGGGGGGGGGGGGGAACAAACGCGTGCGCTGAGCGCGGCACTCGCAGACCCGATCTTCGGGTCCAAAAGAAAACTCTCTAAAGCGGACCAGGCGGGCCAAAGAGGTCCCTTCTTTGCGCCACGCTTCTTTCCTCGCACAGACGTCGGCCGCCTCTGCCCGCTCTCACGGTATCCCCTACCGGCAAGGACACGGCGAAACGTTTCGGAAACGACGGCGTTTCCCAGAAGCGTTTCCGCCGCCTTGGGAAAACGGCCGAAGGAGAGGCTCACGCGGGGCGCGTAGCTAGAAAGAACGCTCCGCACAAAGGCCTAAAATGACCAGCCCGGAGCAGGGATCCCGGGCTCTCCGGGAGCGCAGGAGTTCTCACGTCCTTACTGAGCAGAGACCGCTGCCCGTGAAACACGAGACGCCGCAGCGACGCCGATCGTTGGAGGGAAGCCTGCAATAAGAGCGAAAGAAAAGCAGACGTTGAGGACAAAGACCAAGTTACGAGCCCCTCGCGATTCAGACACGCTTCTAGATTTACCGCCTATTTCAAGGCGCGCCTTCGGCAATTCCGTCCAATTGATTTTCCCCGAAGCCCGAGACGCGGACGAAACGCCTCTCAAAGGAAGGTACGGCATAACCGCTCTGGCCTATAAACTACCGGT
This sequence comes from Apteryx mantelli, assembly GCF_036417845.1. NCBI lineage: Eukaryota > Metazoa > Chordata > Aves > Apterygiformes > Apterygidae > Apteryx > Apteryx mantelli. Next base: position 65,196 of record NW_027118592.1, on the reverse strand, counting down.
TTCGACGCAGGAAAAGCACAGGGAAAGCACTAGCGTTCCCCCCAAGAAACCACGTCCAAGCGGACCGATGAAGTAGGCCCCAAGTCTGAAAGCGGACCTAAAGGAGCCCGTTTGGCGGTCGCGAGCTGGAATACACCGTTCTCCTTCTCACTAACAACCTCCCGTAGAGACCGGCAGCTGTACAGCGCCTTCTACGCTACACGGAGGAGTCGGATAGCGGGCAGATGCCGCGTCCCGAATGCGCAACTAGAGATTGGAACGCACGGACGTAAACAAACGCCCGTGACGTAGCGGAGGTCTAGCGTATTCACGTTTACCGTGCGTCAGTTCTCCTCTGCGGACAGGCCGTTCCATCTTCTTTACTCGTTAGCTGACAGACGCCCTAGGAGAAAGCAAAGAAAGGAAGAAATTCAAAAGGAAATGAAACAGATCGGAGGGAGCCTCAAAGGCTTTGATCCATCCCCCCAGGCAGCCGAACCACCTTCGCAAAGGCACACCTCAAAAGACACGTCCTTCCGGGATCGCTGCACAGCCCAGCCAGAAAAGAGGAACAGAAACAAACAGAACGAGAAGGCTGCAGAGGGGGACGGAGGGCCGGAAAGGAGCCTGCTGTCCAGCGATGGTATTTTACCGCTCCTTGCGCGTTAGCAGCCCCTTTCAGATGCTTAAGCCCAAATTCTCTCAGCCCTTAACAGCTTCAGTACCCGCGGCACCTAGTTTTTCCACGCTCTCCAGTCTTCCTCGCTCTTTCCCGTCTCGGGCGAAAAGCCTCCCAGACCCCGTCTGCACTTACGCGCTTCCTTAAAACAGGATCGCCGAAATCAACCGAACGGGCTGAGCTGCTCCTCTTCCGCTCGCCGGCCCTCGGAACGTCAGCCTGCAAACGAATCGGACCACCGAGGTCACCGGCAGAGTCTCCTTTCGGAGCTCGCCCCCCCCCCCCAAGCTTTAACGACGGTTTCCCAAGCGGGGCAAACGCAGGGCCTCCCTTCGGCCCCGGAACGGTTTTTATCGCGGGCTCCCAAGTCGCCGTTACGACACTAAGCGGCAAAGCAAGGCAAAGACAGCTGGGGTCGCAGCTTACCCACCTAGGCACGAAAATTCTTCTTTGAGGCCTCCCTCGCTGCTTTTGCCAGGTAAACACACCAAAACAAAGCTCCCGACAGGCAGCTGAGGCTTCACATGGACCTCGGGGCCCCGCTAGCAACGGCGACGCCGGAGCCGCCGGGCTACCAGGCGCTATTCCCCCCCCCCTCCCCTCCCCTCCCCTCCCCTGCCGGCCCGCGAACCGCGGCTTATTACTCACGAGTCCGGGAAGGACGCCGCCGACCTTCCCGCGGCCGAAGGCTCCTCGTCAGGAGCGGGCAGAGAACCTTTCCGCCGGCATTCGGAGTCTCCCGGCCGCTCTCGACACCCGATAACTTGCCGAGAAAGGGCTGAGGGCGGGAGCCTGCAGTTCTTCACGGCAGCACACAGTCGTTCCCCGATGTGCCGAACGCCTAGCATTAACACAATTTAGAAATACAAAAATACCACCGCTACAGGGCGCAAAGCCAAGCTGAAATTTCGGCAGCCAAAGCAAACCTCTTCGCGCCCGACAGAACGAGCCACGTGCATCGGCGCCTACAGCTCCTCAAGGCTAGCGAGGCCTCGTGGGCGACGTTCCTCTGGCAGGCTGCGCAGCTGAACTCCCCCGTGTCGCCTAAGAGTCCGTGACGTGACGTATTCAAAGCTCAGCAGAAATTAACAATCCAAAGTTGTTTCTAAGCACAAAAGCGGATCTACTACACGAGAAGGAAGGAGTCCTAATTCCGCAAGGCTTTACCTTTTCTTCGAGCTGCCGTCTTCCTGCTGCCCCAAATACCATTGCCAGGCAATTAACCTGGGGTCGCGCTAAATGAGCCTTCCTCTTCGTTTTACAATTCGCACGCTTGCCTCTCCCTCTCTCTCTGGCAACCTGACCGCCGTTCCCCGAAGACGGGAATTTGCCGTCTTGGAGCTCTTAAAGCACGACGCTTCACAGATGCAGAGAGTCACGTGCACGGAAACGGATGGACGCAGCGTCCTTTCCGTAACGCGTACGCACCTTCCGTTAGATGTCGCTCATCTGTTATTCCGATCGCTATTACCGGCGAACCTTCCTCACCGGGAGGAACGGGCTTTCCCTTTCGGGGCGACGGAGACGGCTCTCGCTCGGTTCCCTTTAATTTTATTACTTCGGCTCGCTTACGTTTTTCTGTCTCTTCAGCTTCAGCCGTGGCAACGAATCTAAAAATTAAATATCCTATCTTTCCTTTTCTACGTACGCGTGTACGATAACAAAACAAAATACAAACGACCGAAGCAAAACTAAGGCAGCTACGGTTAACAAGAGGCGCAGGGCAGCAACGGGTCGCTTAGTCCTCAGCGCTGCCTCCGGGAGGGAGGCCGAAAGAACGAACGTTCCGCATCAAGAGTTACCTTGGTTACCCGGGCCAGAACGCCTCCTACTGTCGCAGCTTCTGGGGAGATCGAGGGTCCGCTGCTGCATTTTTGCTTCCTCCTTTCAGCCCGCCCCTTCGGGAGTAAACGCAAAAAACCGCTCGCTCGTCCGGCTTTGCTCTTTGTCAGCATTTGCTATTGTCGGTTCCGCCTCTGTAACAAAGACAGAAAATTGCATTTCGCTTCCAACAAAACACTTCGATTTACACGCGTTCTTTTTCTCTTTCCCGTGGTTTTTTTTTTTTTCTTTCCCCCCTTTCTTTCTTTTTCCTTCTTTCCCTCAAAGGAAAGGTCTTAATACACCGCTTTGCATCGTACGTTACGGGGTAAGCCGTTTGGAAACACTACAGGGCCGACGCCGCGCCGCAACCCTGCTCCGGGGCCCGCCTGCCCCCCCGCTCCGCTCCGCCGCGCCGCCTCCGCAGGGGCGAGCGCGTGCCCCGGCCCGCGCTGCCAACGAACTGGCGCCCTAAACGCCGCGCACGCAAAACGCAAAGTCACACCCGCGCTCCCGGCGCGGCGCCGGGTCCCAGCCCGCCCCCCCACTCGCCCCGCACCGCCGCCTCCACGCAGCGACGGCCGCAGCGGGCAGGATGCAGCCCGACGCCCCCCGAACCTATGCGTTCGCCTCACCCGGGGGCCCCACATCCTTCACTCCACGCCACCTCCGCACTCACCCGCCGCCGCCGCCGCCGAGCGAAAACGCCCTCCCTGCTCGCCGCCATCTTGCTTCCCCGCCGCCGCGCATGCGCCGCTCGCCAACGGACTGCGGCGGCAGTGACGCTTGAGCACCGCGCACGTGCCGGCTCGGACAGCGCGGGGGGGGGGAGCGAGGGGAGCGGGAGGGGCGGGGGGGAGCGAGGGGAGCGGGAGGGGAGCAGAGGGAGCCCGAGGGGCGGGGGGGAGCGAGGGGAGCCCGAGGGGCGGGGCGGAGTGCGAGGGGAGCGCGAGAGGCGGGGGGGGAGCGTGAGGGGAGCAGGGGGGCCCGAGGAGCGGGGGGGAGCACGAGGGGAGCCCGAGAAGCGGGGGGGGAGCGCGGGGGCGGGGGGGAGCGCGAGGGGACCAGGGGGAGCGCGAGGGGCGGGGCGGAGCGCGAGGGGAGCAAGGGGAGCCCGAGAGGAGCCTGAGAAGCAGGGGGGAGCCCGAGAAGCGGGGGGGAGCGCGAGGGGAGCAGGGGGAGTGCGAGGGGCGGGGCAGAGCGCGAGGGGAGCAAGGGGAGCCCGAGGAGCGGGGGGGAGCGTGAGAAGAGCCTGAGAAGCAGGGGGGAGCCCGAGAAGCGGGGGGGAGCGCGAGGGGAGCCCGAGAAGCGGGGGGGAGCGCGAGGGGAGCAGGGGGAGCGCGAGGGGAGCCCGAGAAGCGGGGGGGAGCGCGAGGGGCGGGGCGGAGCGCGAGGGGAGCAGGGGGAGCCCGAGGAGCGGGGGGGGAGCGCGAGGGGAGCCCGAGAAGCAGGGGGGAGCGCGGGGGTGGGGGGGAGCGCGAGGGGAGCCCGAGAAGCGGGGGGGAGCGCGAGGGGCGGGTGGAGCGGGGAATCCCGAGGGGCGGGGGGGAGCCGGGGAGCCCGAGGGGCGGGGGGGAGCACGAAGGGAGGCGAGACCCGCAATGGCATGCTCGCGCCGCGCCGCTGCAGCCGGGCGGCTCACGCGTGCGAACCGCAGCCCGCCGCGGCAGCCCGGGACTCCCAGCGAGCGCCCCGAGGCTGCCCGAGCCCGTGGCCGCTCCAAGAGCACCGGGAAGGGGCGACGAGCACGCTCCATTCGCTTACCCGTTACCGAAACGGCGGAGAGCAGCAGCAAACATGGCGACCGGCACTGAGCATGTGCGCGCCGGCTGTCTGCGCATGCGCGCCCCCCCCACCGGGTGCAGTACCGCTTTTTGGACACAGGGTGGCAGCAGTGAGCGCGGCGGAACGCTGTGCGCGTGCGCGCCCCCCCCACCGGGTGCAGTACCGCTTTTTGGACACAGGGTGGCAGCAGTGAGCACGGCGGAACCCAGTGCGCACACGAGCCCCCCCACAGGGTGCAGTACCGATTTTTGGACACAGGGTGGCAGCAGTGAGCACGGAGGAACCCAGTGCGCACGCGCGCCCCCCCCACCGGGTGCAGTACCGATTTTTGGACACAGGGTGGCAGCAGTGAGCACGGCGGAACCCAGTGCGCATGCGCGCCCCCCTTTATCGTGCCGTACCGCTTTTTGGACGCCCCGAGGGCAGCAGGGCGCGCGGCCGCCCCCGGCACGCGCACACCGCTGCAGAGCCCCCCCGCCCGCCCTTTGCAGACATTTCACCACCCTCGCCTCGGCTCATCTGCCCTTATTTACAGCGCCTGCTGCGAGGCGCAGCGTCGCCGCGTGTCGTGCTCGAGCCGCTGCTCCTAGAGGCTTCAGTAACAGCGCTTTCCTTTGAACATCGTTGCAAAATACTCCACAGACAAAAAAGAGTCAGAGGCTGCACTTAAAAAAACAAAACGAAAACAAAAAAACCACCCACCTACTTAACGGGACAATTTGCAAGCGTTCCAAGAAGCAGCCGTTCTTCTTTAGAACTTTCGACCTCTCGCCTTTACTGATCGTTAAACAAAATAAACAGCCCAAAGCAAGCCGCGCTATTTGCTTGACAGACTGCTCGGTTTTTATTATTAAACGGTACGAGATGCTGGCACGCGGCATGTCTTCTTCGGATTCTTGGGCTGACGTTCCTTCGGCCGCACGCACGCGGTCAAAGGCGTCTTTTTCACGTCCCGCCGTCAGGGCCTCCCCAGCAATTCCCGCAGCGACTCCCCCCTCGGGACAAACAGCTCGAGGACACGCACGGTCTTGCTAAAAGAACGGGGGGGGGGGGGGAACAAACGCGTGCGCTGAGCGCGGCACTCGCAGACCCGATCTTCGGGTCCAAAAGAAAACTCTCTAAAGCGGACCAGGCGGGCCAAAGAGGTCCCTTCTTTGCGCCACGCTTCTTTCCTCGCACAGACGTCGGCCGCCTCTGCCCGCTCTCACGGTATCCCCTACCGGCAAGGACACGGCGAAACGTTTCGGAAACGACGGCGTTTCCCAGAAGCGTTTCCGCCGCCTTGGGAAAACGGCCGAAGGAGAGGCTCACGCGGGGCGCGTAGCTAGAAAGAACGCTCCGCACAAAGGCCTAAAATGACCAGCCCGGAGCAGGGATCCCGGGCTCTCCGGGAGCGCAGGAGTTCTCACGTCCTTACTGAGCAGAGACCGCTGCCCGTGAAACACGAGACGCCGCAGCGACGCCGATCGTTGGAGGGAAGCCTGCAATAAGAGCGAAAGAAAAGCAGACGTTGAGGACAAAGACCAAGTTACGAGCCCCTCGCGATTCAGACACGCTTCTAGATTTACCGCCTATTTCAAGGCGCGCCTTCGGCAATTCCGTCCAATTGATTTTCCCCGAAGCCCGAGACGCGGACGAAACGCCTCTCAAAGGAAGGTACGGCATAACCGCTCTGGCCTATAAACTACCGGTTTCGACGCAGGAAAAGCACAGGGAAAGCACTAGCGTTCCCCCCAAGAAACCACGTCCAAGCGGACCGATGAAGTAGGCCCCAAGTCTGAAAGCGGACCTAAAGGAGCCCGTTTGGCGGTCGCGAGCTGGAATACACCGTTCTCCTTCTCACTAACAACCTCCCGTAGAGACCGGCAGCTGTACAGCGCCTTCTACGCTACACGGAGGAGTCGGATAGCGGGCAGATGCCGCGTCCCGAATGCGCAACTAGAGATTGGAACGCACGGACGTAAACAAACGCCCGTGACGTAGCGGAGGTCTAGCGTATTCACGTTTACCGTGCGTCAGTTCTCCTCTGCGGACAGGCCGTTCCATCTTCTTTACTCGTTAGCTGACAGACGCCCTAGGAGAAAGCAAAGAAAGGAAGAAATTCAAAAGGAAATGAAACAGATCGGAGGGAGCCTCAAAGGCTTTGATCCATCCCCCCAGGCAGCCGAACCACCTTCGCAAAGGCACACCTCAAAAGACACGTCCTTCCGGGATCGCTGCACAGCCCAGCCAGAAAAGAGGAACAGAAACAAACAGAACGAGAAGGCTGCAGAGGGGGACGGAGGGCCGGAAAGGAGCCTGCTGTCCAGCGATGGTATTTTACCGCTCCTTGCGCGTTAGCAGCCCCTTTCAGATGCTTAAGCCCAAATTCTCTCAGCCCTTAACAGCTTCAGTACCCGCGGCACCTAGTTTTTCCACGCTCTCCAGTCTTCCTCGCTCTTTCCCGTCTCGGGCGAAAAGCCTCCCAGACCCCGTCTGCACTTACGCGCTTCCTTAAAACAGGATCGCCGAAATCAACCGAACGGGCTGAGCTGCTCCTCTTCCGCTCGCCGGCCCTCGGAACGTCAGCCTGCAAACGAATCGGACCACCGAGGTCACCGGCAGAGTCTCCTTTCGGAGCTCGCCCCCCCCCCCCAAGCTTTAACGACGGTTTCCCAAGCGGGGCAAACGCAGGGCCTCCCTTCGGCCCCGGAACGGTTTTTATCGCGGGCTCCCAAGTCGCCGTTACGACACTAAGCGGCAAAGCAAGGCAAAGACAGCTGGGGTCGCAGCTTACCCACCTAGGCACGAAAATTCTTCTTTGAGGCCTCCCTCGCTGCTTTTGCCAGGTAAACACACCAAAACAAAGCTCCCGACAGGCAGCTGAGGCTTCACATGGACCTCGGGGCCCCGCTAGCAACGGCGACGCCGGAGCCGCCGGGCTACCAGGCGCTATTCCCCCCCCCCCTCCCCTCCCCTCCCCTCCCCTGCCGGCCCGCGAACCGCGGCTTATTACTCACGAGTCCGGGAAGGACGCCGCCGACCTTCCCGCGGCCGAAGGCTCCTCGTCAGGAGTGGGCAGAGAACCTTTCCGCCGGCATTCGGAGTCTCCCGGCCGCTCTCGACACCCGATAACTTGCCGAGAAAGGGCTGAGGGCGGGAGCCTGCAGTTCTTCACGGCAGCACACAGTCGTTCCCCGATGTGCCGAACGCCTAGCATTAACACAATTTAGAAATACAAAAATACCACCGCTACAGGGCGCAAAGCCAAGCTGAAATTTCGGCAGCCAAAGCAAACCTCTTCGCGCCCGACAGAACGAGCCACGTGCATCGGCGCCTACAGCTCCTCAAGGCTAGCGAGGCCTCGTGGGCGACGTTCCTCTGGCAGGCTGCGCAGCTGAACTCCCCCGTGTCGCCTAAGAGTCCGTGACGTGACGTATTCAAAGCTCAGCAGAAATTAACAATCCAAAGTTGTTTCTAAGCACAAAAGCGGATCTACTACACGAGAAGGAAGGAGTCCTAATTCCGCAAGGCTTTACCTTTTCTTCGAGCTGCCGTCTTCCTGCTGCCCCAAATACCATTGCCAGGCAATTAACCTGGGGTCGCGCTAAATGAGCCTTCCTCTTCGTTTTACAATTCGCACGCTTGCCTCTCCCTCTCTCTCTGGCCACCTGACCGCCGTTCCCCGAAGACGGGAATTTGCCGTCTTGGAGCTCTTAAAGCACGACGCTTCACAGATGCAGAGAGTCACGCGCACGGAAACGGATGGACGCAGCGTCCTTTCCGTAACGCGTACGCACCTTCCGTTAGATGTCGCTCATCTGTTATTCCGATCGCTATTACCGGCGAACCTTCCTCACCGGGAGGAACGGGCTTTCCCTTTCGGGGCGACGGAGACGGCTCTCGCTCGGTTCCCTTTAATTTTATTACTTCGGCTCGCTTACGTTTTTCTGTCTCTTCAGCTTCAGCCGTGGCAACGAATCTAAAAATTAAATATCCTATCTTTCCTTTTCTACGTACGCGTGTACGATAACAAAACAAAATACAAACGACCGAAGCAAAACTAAGGCAGCTACGGTTAACAAGAGGCGCAGGGCAGCAACGGGTCGCTTAGTCCTCAGCGCTGCCTCCGGGAGGGAGGCCGAAAGAACGAACGTTCCGCATCAAGAGTTACCTTGGTTACCCGGGCCAGAACGCCTCCTACTGTCGCAGCTTCTGGGGAGATCGAGGGTCCGCTGCTGCATTTTTGCTTCCTCCTTTCAGCCCGCCCCTTCGGGAGTAAACGCAAAAAACCGCTCGCTCGTCCGGCTTTGCTCTTTGTCAGCATTTGCTATTGTCGGTTCCGCCTCTGTAACAAAGACAGAAAATTGCATTTCGCTTCCAACAAAACACTTCGATTTACACGCGTTCTTTTTCTCTTTCCCGTGGTTTTTTTTTTTTTCTTTCCCCCCTTTCTTTCTTTTTCCTTCTTTCCCTCAAAGGAAAGGTCTTAATACACCGCTTTGCATCGTACGTTACGGGGTAAGCCGTTTGGAAACACTACAGGGCCGACGCCGCGCCGCAACCCTGCTCCGGGGCCCGCCTGCCCCCCCGCTCCGCTCCGCCGCGCCGCCTCCGCAGGGGCGAGCGCGTGCCCCGGCCCGCGCTGCCAACGAACTGGCGCCCTAAACGCCGCGCACGCAAAACGCAAAGTCACACCCGCGCTCCCGGCGCGGCGCCGGGTCCCAGCCCGCCCCCCCACTCGCCCCGCACCGCCGCCTCCACGCAGCGACGGCCGCAGCGGGCAGGATGCAGCCCGACGCCCCCCGAACCTATGCGTTCGCCTCACCCGGGGGCCCCACATCCTTCACTCCACGCCACCTCCGCACTCACCCGCCGCCGCCGCCGCCGAGCGAAAACGCCCTCCCTGCTCGCCGCCATCTTGCTTCCCCGCCGCCGCGCATGCGCCGCTCGCCAACGGACTGCGGCGGCAGTGACGCTTGAGCACCGCGCACGTGCCGGCTCGGACAGCGCGGGGGGGGGGAGCGAGGGGAGCGGGAGGGGCGGGGGGGAGCGAGGGGAGCGGGAGGGGAGCAGAGGGAGCCCGAGGGGCGGGGGGGAGCGAGGGGAGCCCGAGGGGCGGGGCGGAGTGCGAGGGGAGCGCGAGAGGCGGGGGGGGAGCGTGAGGGGAGCAGGGGGGCCCGAGGAGCGGGGGGGAGCACGAGGGGAGCCCGAGAAGCGGGGGGGGAGCGCGGGGGCGGGGGGGAGCGCGAGGGGACCAGGGGGAGCGCGAGGGGCGGGGCGGAGCGCGAGGGGAGCAAGGGGAGCCCGAGAGGAGCCTGAGAAGCAGGGGGGAGCCCGAGAAGCGGGGGGGAGCGCGAGGGGAGCAGGGGGAGTGCGAGGGGCGGGGCAGAGCGCGAGGGGAGCAAGGGGAGCCCGAGGAGCGGGGGGGAGCGTGAGAAGAGCCTGAGAAGCAGGGGGGAGCCCGAGAAGCGGGGGGGAGCGCGAGGGGAGCCCGAGAAGCGGGGGGGAGCGCGAGGGGAGCAGGGGGAGCGCGAGGGGAGCAGGGGGAGCGCGAGGGGAGCCCGAGAAGCGGGGGGGAGCGCGAGGGGCGGGGCGGAGCGCGAGGGGAGCAGGGGGAGCCCGAGGAGCGGGGGGGGAGCGCGAGGGGAGCCCGAGAAGCAGGGGGGAGCGCGGGGGTGGGGGGGAGCGCGAGGGGAGCCCGAGAAGCGGGGGGGAGCGCGAGGGGCGGGTGGAGCGGGGAATCCCGAGGGGCGGGGGGGAGCCGGGGAGCCCGAGGGGCGGGGGGGAGCACGAAGGGAGGCGAGACCCGCAATGGCATGCTCGCGCCGCGGCGCTGCAGCCGGGCGGCTCACGCGTGCGAACCGCAGCCCGCCGCGGCAGCCCGGGACTCCCAGCGAGCGCCCCGAGGCTGCCCGAGCCCGTGGCCGCTCCAAGAGCACCGGGAAGGGGCGACGAGCACGCTCCATTCGCTTACCCGTTACCGAAACGGCGGAGAGCAGCAGCAAACATGGCGACCGGCACTGAGCATGTGCGCGCCGGCTGTCTGCGCATGCGCGCCCCCCCCACCGGGTGCAGTACCGCTTTTTGGACACAGGGTGGCAGCAGTGAGCGCGGCGGAACGCTGTGCGCGTGCGCGCCCCCCCCACCGGGTGCAGTACCGCTTTTTGGACACAGGGTGGCAGCAGTGAGCACGGCGGAACCCAGTGCGCACACGAGCCCCCCCACAGGGTGCAGTACCGATTTTTGGACACAGGGTGGCAGCAGTGAGCACGGAGGAACCCAGTGCGCACGCGCGCCCCCCCCACCGGGTGCAGTACCGCTTTTTGGACACAGGGTGGCAGCAGTGAGCGCGGCGGAACGCTGTGCGCACGCGCGCCCCCCCCACAGGGTGCAGTACCGATTTTTGGACACAGGGTGGCAGCAGTGAGCACGGCGGAACCCAGTGCGCATGCGCGCCCCCCTTTATCGTGCCGTACCGCTTTTTGGACGCCCCGAGGGCAGCAGGGCGCGCGGCCGCCCCCGGCACGCGCACACCGCTGCAGAGCCCCCCCGCCCGCCCTTTGCAGACATTTCACCACCCTCGCCTCGGCTCATCTGCCCTTATTTACAGCGCCTGCTGCGAGGCGCAGCGTCGCCGCGTGTCGTGCTCGAGCCGCTGCTCCTAGAGGCTTCAGTAACAGCGCTTTCCTTTGAACATCGTTGCAAAATACTCCACAGACAAAAAAGAGTCAGAGGCTGCACTTAAAAAAACAAAACGAAAACAAAAAAACCACCCACCTACTTAACGGGACAATTTGCAAGCGTTCCAAGAAGCAGCCGTTCTTCTTTAGAACTTTCGACCTCTCGCCTTTACTGATCGTTAAACAAAATAAACAGCCCAAAGCAAGCCGCGCTATTTGCTTGACAGACTGCTCGGTTTTTATTATTAAACGGTACGAGATGCTGGCACGCGGCATGTCTTCTTCGGATTCTTGGGCTGACGTTCCTTCGGCCGCACGCACGCGGTCAAAGGCGTCTTTTTCACGTCCCGCCGTCAGGGCCTCCCCAGCAATTCCCGCAGCGACTCCCCCCTCGGGACAAACAGCTCGAGGACACGCACGGTCTTGCTAAAAGAACGGGGGGGGGGGGGGAACAAACGCGTGCGCTGAGCGCGGCACTCGCAGACCCGATCTTCGGGTCCAAAAGAAAACTCTCTAAAGCGGACCAGGCGGGCCAAAGAGGTCCCTTCTTTGCGCCACGCTTCTTTCCTCGCACAGACGTCGGCCGCCTCTGCCCGCTCTCACGGTATCCCCTACCGGCAAGGACACGGCGAAACGTTTCGGAAACGACGGCGTTTCCCAGAAGCGTTTCCGCCGCCTTGGGAAAACGGCCGAAGGAGAGGCTCACGCGGGGCGCGTAGCTAGAAAGAACGCTCCGCACAAAGGCCTAAAATGACCAGCCCGGAGCAGGGATCCCGGGCTCTCCGGGAGCGCAGGAGTTCTCACGTCCTTACTGAGCAGAGACCGCTGCCCGTGAAACACGAGACGCCGCAGCGACGCCGATCGTTGGAGGGAAGCCTGCAATAAGAGCGAAAGAAAAGCAGACGTTGAGGACAAAGACCAAGTTACGAGCCCCTCGCGATTCAGACACGCTTCTAGATTTACCGCCTATTTCAAGGCGCGCCTTCGGCAATTCCGTCCAATTGATTTTCCCCGAAGCCCGAGACGCGGACGAAACGCCTCTCAAAGGAAGGTACGGCATAACCGCTCTGGCCTATAAACTACCGGTTTCGACGCAGGAAAAGCACAGGGAAAGCACTAGCGTTCCCCCCAAGAAACCACGTCCAAGCGGACCGATGAAGTAGGCCCCAAGTCTGAAAGCGGACCTAAAGGAGCCCGTTTGGCGGTCGCGAGCTGGAATACACCGTTCTCCTTCTCACTAACAACCTCCCGTAGAGACCGGCAGCTGTACAGCGCCTTCTACGCTACACGGAGGAGTCGGATAGCGGGCAGATGCCGCGTCCCGAATGCGCAACTAGAGATTGGAACGCACGGACGTAAACAAACGCCCGTGACGTAGCGGAGGTCTAGCGTATTCACGTTTACCGTGCGTCAGTTCTCCTCTGCGGACAGGCCGTTCCATCTTCTTTACTCGTTAGCTGACAGACGCCCTAGGAGAAAGCAAAGAAAGGAAGAAATTCAAAAGGAAATGAAACAGATCGGAGGGAGCCTCAAAGGCTTTGATCCATCCCCCCAGGCAGCCGAACCACCTTCGCAAAGGCACACCTCAAAAGACACGTCCTTCCGGGATCGCTGCACAGCCCAGCCAGAAAAGAGGAACAGAAACAAACAGAACGAGAAGGCTGCAGAGGGGGACGGAGGGCCGGAAAGGAGCCTGCTGTCCAGCGATGGTATTTTACCGCTCCTTGCGCGTTAGCAGCCCCTTTCAGATGCTTAAGCCCAAATTCTCTCAGCCCTTAACAGCTTCAGTACCCGCGGCACCTAGTTTTTCCACGCTCTCCAGTCTTCCTCGCTCTTTCCCGTCTCGGGCGAAAAGCCTCCCAGACCCCGTCTGCACTTACGCGCTTCCTTAAAACAGGATCGCCGAAATCAACCGAACGGGCTGAGCTGCTCCTCTTCCGCTCGCCGGCCCTCGGAACGTCAGCCTGCAAACGAATCGGACCACCGAGGTCACCGGCAGAGTCTCCTTTCGGAGCTCGCCCCCCCCCCCCAAGCTTTAACGACGGTTTCCCAAGCGGGGCAAACGCAGGGCCTCCCTTCGGCCCCGGAACGGTTTTTATCGCGGGCTCCCAAGTCGCCGTTACGACACTAAGCGGCAAAGCAAGGCAAAGACAGCTGGGGTCGCAGCTTACCCACCTAGGCACGAAAATTCTTCTTTGAGGCCTCCCTCGCTGCTTTTGCCAGGTAAACACACCAAAACAAAGCTCCCGACAGGCAGCTGAGGCTTCACATGGACCTCGGGGCCCCGCTAGCAACGGCGACGCCGGAGCCGCCGGGCTACCAGGCGCTATTCCCCCCCCCCCTCCCCTCCCCTCCCCTGCCCTGCCGGCCCGCGAACCGCGGCTTATTACTCACGAGTCCGGGAAGGACGCCGCCGACCTTCCCGCGGCCGAAGGCTCCTCGTCAGGAGCGGGCAGAGAACCTTTCCGCCGGCATTCGGAGTCTCCCGGCCGCTCTCGACACCCGATAACTTGCCGAGAAAGGGCTGAGGGCGGGAGCCTGCAGTTCTTCACGGCAGCACACAGTCGTTCCCCGATGTGCCGAACGCCTAGCATTAACACAATTTAGAAATACAAAAATACCACCGCTACAGGGCGCAAAGCCAAGCTGAAATTTCGGCAGCCAAAGCAAACCTCTTCGCGCCCGACAGAACGAGCCACGTGCATCGGCGCCTACAGCTCCTCAAGGCTAGCGAGGCCTCGTGGGCGACGTTCCTCTGGCAGGCTGCGCAGCTGAACTCCCCCGTGTCGCCTAAGAGTCCGTGACGTGACGTATTCAAAGCTCAGCAGAAATTAACAATCCAAAGTTGTTTCTAAGCACAAAAGCGGATCTACTACACGAGAAGGAAGGAGTCCTAATTCCGCAAGGCTTTACCTTTTCTTCTAGCTGCCGTCTTCCTGCTGCCCCAAAGACCATTGCCAGGCAATTAACCTGGGGTCGCGCTAAATGAGCCTTCCTCTTCGTTTTACAATTCGCACGCTTGCCTCTCCCTCTCTCTCTGGCCACCTGACCGCCGTTCCCCGAAGACGGGAATTTGCCGTCTTGGAGCTCTTAAAGCACGACGCTTCACAGATGCAGAGAGTCACGCGCACGGAAACGGATGGACGCAGCGTCCTTTCCGTAACGCGTACGCACCTTCCGTTAGATGTCGCTCATCTGTTATTCCGATCGCTATTACCGGCGAACCTTCCTCACCGGGAGGAACGGGCTTTCCCTTTCGGGGCGACGGAGACGGCTCTCGCTCGGTTCCCTTTAATTTTATTACTTCGGCTCGCTTACGTTTCTCTGTCTCTTCAGCTTCAGCCGTGGCAACGAATCTAAAAATTAAATATCCTATCTTTCCTTTTCTACGTACGCGTGTACGATAACAAAACAAAATACAAACGACCGAAGCAAAACTAAGGCAGCTACGGTTAACAAGAGGCGCAGGGCAGCAACGGGTCGCTTAGTCCTCAGCGCTGCCTCCGGGAGGGAGGCCGAAAGAACGAACGTTCCGCATCAAGAGTTACCTTGGTTACCCGGGCCAGAACGCCTCCTACTGTCGCAGCTTCTGGGGAGATCGAGGGTCCGCTGCTGCATTTTTGCTTCCTCCTTTCAGCCCGCCCCTTCGGGAGTAAATGCAAAAAACCGCTCGCTCGTCCGGCTTTGCTCTTTGTCAGCATTTGCTATTGTCGGTTCCGCCTCTGTAACAAAGACAGAAAATTGCATTTCGCTTCCAACAAAACACTTCGATTTACACGCGTTCTTTTTCTCTTTCCCGTGGTTTTTTTTTTTTCTTTCCCCCCTTTCTTTCTTTTTCCTTCTTTCCCTCAAAGGAAAGGTCTTAATACACCGCTTTGCATCGTACGTTACGGGGTAAGCCGTTTGGAAACACTACAGGGCCGACGCCGCGCCGCAACCCTGCTCCGGGGCCCGCCTGCCCCCCCGCTCCGCTCCGCCGCGCCGCCTCCGCAGGGGCGAGCGCGTGCCCCGGCCCGCGCTGCCAACGAACTGGCGCCCTAAACGCCGCGCACGCAAAACGCAAAGTCACACCCGCGCTCCCGGCGCGGCGCCGGGTCCCAGCCCGCCGCCCCACTCGCCCCGCACCGCCGCCTCCACGCAGCGACGGCCGCAGCGGGCAGGATGCAGCCCGACGCCCCCCGAACCTATGCGTTCGCCTCACCCGGGGGCCCCACATCCTTCACTCCACGCCACCTCCGCACTCACCCGCCGCCGCCGCCGCCGAGCGAAAACGCCCTCCCTGCTCGCCGCCATCTTGCTTCCCCGCCGCCGCGCATGCGCCGCTCGCCAACGGACTGCGGCGGCAGTGACGCTTGAGCACCGCGCACGTGCCGGCTCGGACAGCGCGGGGGGGGGGAGCGAGGGGAGCGGGAGGGGCGGGGGGGAGCGAGGGGAGCGGGAGGGGAGCAGAGGGAGCCCGAGGGGCGGGGGGGAGCGAGGGGAGCCCGAGGGGCGGGGCGGAGTGCGAGGGGAGCGCGAGAGGCGGGGGGGGAGCGTGAGGGGAGCAGGGGGGCCCGAGGAGCGGGGGGGAGCACGAGGGGAGCCCGAGAAGCGGGGGGGGAGCGCGGGGGCGGGGGGGAGCGCGAGGGGACCAGGGGGAGCGCGAGGGGCGGGGCGGAGCGCGAGGGGAGCAAGGGGAGCCCGAGAGGAGCCTGAGAAGCAGGGGGGAGCCCGAGAAGCGGGGGGGAGCGCGAGGGGAGCAGGGGGAGTGCGAGGGGCGGGGCAGAGCGCGAGGGGAGCAAGGGGAGCCCGAGGAGCGGGGGGGAGCATGAGAAGAGCCTGAGAAGCAGGGGGGAGCCCGAGAAGCGGGGGGGAGCGCGAGGGGAGCCCGAGAAGCGGGGGGGAGCGCGAGGGGAGCAGGGGGAGCCCGAGGGGCGGGGCGGAGCGCGAGGGGAGCAGGGGGAGCGCGAGGGGAGCAGGGGGAGCGCGAGGGGAGCCCGAGAAGCGGGGGGGAGCGCGAGGGGCGGGGCGGAGCGCGAGGGGAGCAGGGGGAGCCCGAGGAGCGGGGGGGGAGCGCGAGGGGAGCCCGAGAAGCAGGGGGGAGCGCGGGGGTGGGGGGGAGCGCGAGGGGAGCCCGAGAAGCGGGGGGGAGCGCGAGGGGCGGGTGGAGCGGGGAATCCCGAGGGGCGGGGGGGAGCCGGGGAGCCCGAGGGGCGGGGGGGAGCACGAAGGGAGGCGAGACCCGCAATGGCATGCTCGCGCCGCGGCGCTGCAGCCGGGCGGCTCACGCGTGCGAACCGCAGCCCGCCGCGGCAGCCCGGGACTCCCAGCGAGCGCCCCGAGGCTGCCCGAGCCCGTGGCCGCTCCAAGAGCACCGGGAAGGGGCGACGAGCACGCTCCATTCGCTTACCCGTTACCGAAACGGCGGAGAGCAGCAGCAAACATGGCGACCGGCACTGAGCATGTGCGCGCCGGCTGTCTGCGCATGCGCGCCCCCCCCACCGGGTGCAGTACCGCTTTTTGGACACAGGGTGGCAGCAGTGAGCGCGGCGGAACGCTGTGCGCGTGCGCGCCCCCCCCACCGGGTGCAGTACCGCTTTTTGGACACAGGGTGGCAGCAGTGAGCACGGCGGAACCCAGTGCGCACACGAGCCCCCCCACAGGGTGCAGTACCGATTTTTGGACACAGGGTGGCAGCAGTGAGCACGGAGGAACCCAGTGCGCACGCGCGCCCCCCCACCGGGTGCAGTACCGCTTTTTGGACACAGGGTGGCAGCAGTGAGCGCGGCGGAACGCTGTGCGCACGCGCGCCCCCCCCACAGGGTGCAGTACCGATTTTTGGACACAGGGTGGCAGCAGTGAGCACGGCGGAACCCAGTGCGCATGCGCGCCCCCCTTTATCGTGCCGTACCGCTTTTTGGACGCCCCGAGGGCAGCAGGGCGCGCGGCCGCCCCCGGCACGCGCACACCGCTGCAGAGCCCCCCCGCCCGCCCTTTGCAGACATTTCACCACCCTCGCCTCGGCTCATCTGCCCTTATTTACAGCGCCTGCTGCGAGGCGCAGCGTCGCCGCGTGTCGTGCTCGAGCCGCTGCTCCTAGAGGCTTCAGTAACAGCGCTTTCCTTTGAACATCGTTGCAAAATACTCCACAGACAAAAAAGAGTCAGAGGCTGCACTTAAAAAAACAAAACGAAAACAAAAAAACCACCCACCTACTTAACGGGACAATTTGCAAGCGTTCCAAGAAGCAGCCGTTCTTCTTTAGAACTTTCGACCTCTCGCCTTTACTGATCGTTAAACAAAATAAACAGCCCAAAGCAAGCCGCGCTATTTGCTTGACAGACTGCTCGGTTTTTATTATTAAACGGTACGAGATGCTGGCACGCGGCATGTCTTCTTCGGATTCTTGGGCTGACGTTCCTTCGGCCGCACGCACGCGGTCAAAGGCGTCTTTTTCACGTCCCGCCGTCAGGGCCTCCCCAGCAATTCCCGCAGCGACTCCCCCCTCGGGACAAACAGCTCGAGGACACGCACGGTCTTGCTAAAAGAACGGGGGGGGGGGGGGGAACAAACGCGTGCGCTGAGCGCGGCACTCGCAGACCCGATCTTCGGGTCCAAAAGAAAACTCTCTAAAGCGGACCAGGCGGGCCAAAGAGGTCCCTTCTTTGCGCCACGCTTCTTTCCTCGCACAGACGTCGGCCGCCTCTGCCCGCTCTCACGGTATCCCCTACCGGCAAGGACACGGCGAAACGTTTCGGCAACGACGGCGTTTCCCAGAAGCGTTTCCGCCGCCTTGGGAAAACGGCCGAAGGAGAGGCTCACGCGGGGCGCGTAGCTAGAAAGAACGCTCCGCACAAAGGCCTAAAATGACCAGCCCGGAGCAGGGATCCCGGGCTCTCCGGGAGCGCAGGAGTTCTCACGTCCTTACTGAGCAGAGACCGCTGCCCGTGAAACACGAGACGCCGCAGCGACGCCGATCGTTGGAGGGAAGCCTGCAATAAGAGCGAAAGAAAAGCAGACGTTGAGGACAAAGACCAAGTTACGAGCCCCTCGCGATTCAGACACGCTTCTAGATTTACCGCCTATTTCAAGGCGCGCCTTCGGCAATTCCGTCCAATTGATTTTCCCCGAAGCCCGAGACGCGGACGAAACGCCTCTCAAAGGAAGGTACGGCATAACCGCTCTGGCCTATAAACTACCGGTTTCGACGCAGGAAAAGCACAGGGAAAGCACTAGCGTTCCCCCCAAGAAACCACGTCCAAGCGGACCGATGAAGTAGGCCCCAAGTCTGAAAGCGGACCTAAAGGAGCCCGTTTGGCGGTCGCGAGCTGGAATACACCGTTCTCCTTCTCACTAACAACCTCCCGTAGAGACCGGCAGCTGTACAGCGCCTTCTACGCTACACGGAGGAGTCGGATAGCGGGCAGATGCCGCGTCCCGAATGCGCAACTAGAGATTGGAACGCACGGACGTAAACAAACGCCCGTGACGTAGCGGAGGTCTAGCGTATTCACGTTTACCGTGCGTCAGTTCTCCTCTGCGGACAGGCCGTTCCATCTTCTTTACTCGTTAGCTGACAGACGCCCTAGGAGAAAGCAAAGAAAGGAAGAAATTCAAAAGGAAATGAAACAGATCGGAGGGAGCCTCAAAGGCTTTGATCCATCCCCCCAGGCAGCCGAACCACCTTCGCAAAGGCACACCTCAAAAGACACGTCCTTCCGGGATCGCTGCACAGCCCAGCCAGAAAAGAGGAACAGAAACAAACAGAACGAGAAGGCTGCAGAGGGGGACGGAGGGCCGGAAAGGAGCCTGCTGTCCAGCGATGGTATTTTACCGCTCCTTGCGCGTTAGCAGCCCCTTTCAGATGCTTAAGCCCAAATTCTCTCAGCCCTTAACAGCTTCAGTACCCGCGGCACCTAGTTTTTCCACGCTCTCCAGTCTTCCTCGCTCTTTCCCGTCTCGGGCGAAAAGCCTCCCAGACCCCGTCTGCACTTACGCGCTTCCTTAAAACAGGATCGCCGAAATCAACCGAACGGGCTGAGCTGCTCCTCTTCCGCTCGCCGGCCCTCGGAACGTCAGCCTGCAAACGAATCGGACCACCGAGGTCACCGGCAGAGTCTCCTTTCGGAGCTCGGCCCCCCCCCCCAAGCTTTAACGACGGTTTCCCAAGCGGGGCAAACGCAGGGCCTCCCTTCGGCCCCGGAACGGTTTTTATCGCGGGCTCCCAAGTCGCCGTTACGACACTAAGCGGCAAAGCAAGGCAAAGACAGCTGGGGTCGCAGCTTACCCACCTAGGCACGAAAATTCTTCTTTGAGGCCTCCCTCGCTGCTTTTGCCAGGTAAACACACCAAAACAAAGCTCCCGACAGGCAGCTGAGGCTTCACATGGACCTCGGGGCCCCGCTAGCAACGGCGACGCCGGAGCCGCCGGGCTACCAGGCGCTATTCCCCCCCCCCCTCCCCTCCCCTCCCCTGCCCTGCCGGCCCGCGAACCGCGGCTTATTACTCACGAGTCCGGGAAGGACGCCGCCGACCTTCCCGCGGCCGAAGGCTCCTCGTCAGGAGCGGGCAGAGAACCTTTCCGCCGGCATTCGGAGTCTCCCGGCCGCTCTCGACACCCGATAACTTGCCGAGAAAGGGCTGAGGGCGGGAGCCTGCAGTTCTTCACAGCAGCACACAGTCGTTCCCCGATGTGCCGAACGCCTAGCATTAACACAATTTAGAAATACAAAAATACCACCGCTACAGGGCGCAAAGCCAAGCTGAAATTTCGGCAGCCAAAGCAAACCTCTTCGCGCCCGACAGAACGAGCCACGTGCATCGGCGCCTACAGCTCCTCAAGGCTAGCGAGGCCTCGTGGGCGACGTTCCTCTGGCAGGCTGCGCAGCTGAACTCCCCCGTGTCGCCTAAGAGTCCGTGACGTGACGTATTCAAAGCTCAGCAGAAATTAACAATCCAAAGTTGTTTCTAAGCACAAAAGCGGATCTACTACACGAGAAGGAAGGAGTCCTAATTCCGCAAGGCTTTACCTTTTCTTCGAGCTGCCGTCTTCCTGCTGCCCCAAATACCATTGCCAGGCAATTAACCTGGGGTCGCGCTAAATGAGCCTTCCTCTTCGTTTTACAATTCGCACGCTTGCCTCTCCCTCTCTCTCTGGCCACCTGACCGCCGTTCCCCGAAGACGGGAATTTGCCGTCTTGGAGCTCTTAAAGCACGACGCTTCACAGATGCAGAGAGTCACGCGCACGGAAACGGATGGACGCAGCGTCCTTTCCGTAACGCGTACGCACCTTCCGTTAGATGTCGCTCATCTGTTATTCCGATCGCTATTACCGGCGAACCTTCCTCACCGGGAGGAACGGGCTTTCCCTTTCGGGGCGACGGAGACGGCTCTCGCTCGGTTCCCTTTAATTTTATTACTTCGGCTCGCTTACGTTTCTCTGTCTCTTCAGCTTCAGCCGTGGCAACGAATCTAAAAATTAAATATCCTATCTTTCCTTTTCTACGTACGCGTGTACGATAACAAAACAAAATACAAACGACCGAAGCAAAACTAAGGCAGCTACGGTTAACAAGAGGCGCAGGGCAGCAACGGGTCGCTTAGTCCTCAGCGCTGCCTCCGGGAGGGAGGCCGAAAGAACGAACGTTCCGCATCAAGAGTTACCTTGGTTACCCGGGCCAGAACGCCTCCTACTGTCGCAGCTTCTGGGGAGATCGAGGGTCCGCTGCTGCATTTTTGCTTCCTCCTTTCAGCCCGCCCCTTCGGGAGTAAACGCAAAAAACCGCTCGCTCGTCCGGCTTTGCTCTTTGTCAGCATTTGCTATTGTCGGTTCCGCCTCTGTAACAAAGACAGAAAATTGCATTTCGCTTCCAACAAAACACTTCGATTTACACGCGTTCTTTTTCTCTTTCCCGTGGTTTTTTTTTTTTTCTTTCCCCCCTTTCTTTCTTTTTCCTTCTTTCCCTCAAAGGAAAGGTCTTAATACACCGCTTTGCATCGTACGTTGCGGGGTAAGCCGTTTGGAAACACTACAGGGCCGACGCCGCGCCGCAACCCTGCTCCGGGGCCCGCCTGCCCCCCCGCTCCGCTCCGCCGCGCCGCCTCCGCAGGGGCGAGCGCGTGCCCCGGCCCGCGCTGCCAACGAACTGGCGCCCTAAACGCCGCGCACGCAAAACGCAAAGTCACACCCGCGCTCCCGGCGCGGCGCCGGGTCCCAGCCCGCCCCCCCACTCGCCCCGCACCGCCGCCTCCACGCAGCGACGGCCGCAGCGGGCAGGATGCAGCCCGACGCCCCCCGAACCTATGCGTTCGCCTCACCCGGGGGCCCCACATCCTTCACTCCACGCCACCTCCGCACTCACCCGCCGCCGCCGCCGCCGAGCGAAAACGCCCTCCCTGCTCGCCGCCATCTTGCTTCCCCGCCGCCGCGCATGCGCCGCTCGCCAACGGACTGCGGCGGCAGTGACGCTTGAGCACCGCGCACGTGCCGGCTCGGACAGCGCGGGGGGGGGGAGCGAGGGGAGCGGGAGGGGCGGGGGGGAGCGAGGGGAGCGGGAGGGGAGCAGAGGGAGCCCGAGGGGCGGGGGGGAGCGAGGGGAGCCCGAGGGGCGGGGCGGAGTGCGAGGGGAGCGCGAGAGGCGGGGGGGGAGCGTGAGGGGAGCAGGGGGGCCCGAGGAGCGGGGGGGAGCACGAGGGGAGCCCGAGAAGCGGGGGGGGAGCGCGGGGGCGGGGGGGAGCGCGAGGGGACCAGGGGGAGCGCGAGGGGCGGGGCGGAGCGCGAGGGGAGCAAGGGGAGCCCGAGAGGAGCCTGAGAAGCAGGGGGGAGCCCGAGAAGCGGGGGGGAGCGCGAGGGGAGCAGGGGGAGTGCGAGGGGCGGGGCAGAGCGCGAGGGGAGCAAGGGGAGCCCGAGGAGCGGGGGGGAGCGTGAGAAGAGCCTGAGAAGCAGGGGGGAGCCCGAGAAGCGGGGGGGAGCGCGAGGGGAGCCCGAGAAGCGGGGGGGAGCGCGAGGGGAGCAGGGGGAGCCCGAGGGGCGGGGCGGAGCGCGAGGGGAGCAGGGGGAGCGCGAGGGGAGCAGGGGGAGCGCGAGGGGAGCAGGGGGAGCGCGAGGGGAGCCCGAGAAGCGGGGGGGAGCGCGAGGGGCGGGGCGGAGCGCGAGGGGAGCAGGGGGAGCCCGAGGAGCGGGGGGGGAGCGCGAGGGGAGCCCGAGAAGCAGGGGGGAGCGCGGGGGTGGGGGGGAGCGCGAGGGGAGCCCGAGAAGCGGGGGGGAGCGCGAGGGGCGGGTGGAGCGGGGAATCCCGAGGGGCGGGGGGGAGCCGGGGAGCCCGAGGGGCGGGGGGGAGCACGAAGGGAGGCGAGACCCGCAATGGCATGCTCGCGCCGCGGCGCTGCAGCCGGGCGGCTCACGCGTGCGAACCGCAGCCCGCCGCGGCAGCCCGGGACTCCCAGCGAGCGCCCCGAGGCTGCCCGAGCCCGTGGCCGCTCCAAGAGCACCGGGAAGGGGCGACGAGCACGCTCCATTCGCTTACCCGTTACCGAAACGGCGGAGAGCAGCAGCAAACATGGCGACCGGCACTGAGCATGTGCGCGCCGGCTGTCTGCGCATGCGCGCCCCCCCCACCGGGTGCAGTACCGCTTTTTGGACACAGGGTGGCAGCAGTGAGCGCGGCGGAACGCTGTGCGCGTGCGCGCCCCCCCCACCGGGTGCAGTACCGCTTTTTGGACACAGGGTGGCAGCAGTGAGCACGGAGGAACCCAGTGCGCACGCGCGCCCCCCCACCGGGTGCAGTACCGCTTTTTGGACACAGGGTGGCAGCAGTGAGCACGGAGGAACCCAGTGCGCACGCGCGCCCCCCCACCGGGTGCAGTACCGCTTTTTGGACACAGGGTGGCAGCAGTGAGCGCGGCGGAACGCTGTGCGCACGCGCGCCCCCCCCACAGGGTGCAGTACCGATTTTTGGACACAGGGTGGCAGCAGTGAGCACGGCGGAACCCAGTGCGCATGCGCGCCCCCCTTTATCGTGCCGTACCGCTTTTTGGACGCCCCGAGGGCAGCAGGGCGCGCGGCCGCCCCCGGCACGCGCACACCGCTGCAGAGCCCCCCCGCCCGCCCTTTGCAGACATTTCACCACCCTCGCCTCGGCTCATCTGCCCTTATTTACAGCGCCTGCTGCGAGGCGCAGCGTCGCCGCGTGTCGTGCTCGAGCCGCTGCTCCTAGAGGCTTCAGTAACAGCGCTTTCCTTTGAACATCGTTGCAAAATACTCCACAGACAAAAAAGAGTCAGAGGCTGCACTTAAAAAAACAAAACGAAAACAAAAAAACCACCCACCTACTTAACGGGACAATTTGCAAGCGTTCCAAGAAGCAGCCGTTCTTCTTTAGAACTTTCGACCTCTCGCCTTTACTGATCGTTAAACAAAATAAACAGCCCAAAGCAAGCCGCGCTATTTGCTTGACAGACTGCTCGGTTTTTATTATTAAACGGTACGAGATGCTGGCACGCGGCATGTCTTCTTCGGATTCTTGGGCTGACGTTCCTTCGGCCGCACGCACGCGGTCAAAGGCGTCTTTTTCACGTCCCGCCGTCAGGGCCTCCCCAGCAATTCCCGCAGCGACTCCCCCCTCGGGACAAACAGCTCGAGGACACGCACGGTCTTGCTAAAAGAACGGGGGGGGGGGGGGGAACAAACGCGTGCGCTGAGCGCGGCACTCGCAGACCCGATCTTCGGGTCCAAAAGAAAACTCTCTAAAGCGGACCAGGCGGGCCAAAGAGGTCCCTTCTTTGCGCCACGCTTCTTTCCTCGCACAGACGTCGGCCGCCTCTGCCCGCTCTCACGGTATCCCCTACCGGCAAGGACACGGCGAAACGTTTCGGAAACGACGGCGTTTCCCAGAAGCGTTTCCGCCGCCTTGGGAAAACGGCCGAAGGAGAGGCTCACGCGGGGCGCGTAGCTAGAAAGAACGCTCCGCACAAAGGCCTAAAATGACCAGCCCGGAGCAGGGATCCCGGGCTCTCCGGGAGCGCAGGAGTTCTCACGTCCTTACTGAGCAGAGACCGCTGCCCGTGAAACACGAGACGCCGCAGCGACGCCGATCGTTGGAGGGAAGCCTGCAATAAGAGCGAAAGAAAAGCAGACGTTGAGGACAAAGACCAAGTTACGAGCCCCTCGCGATTCAGACACGCTTCTAGATTTACCGCCTATTTCAAGGCGCGCCTTCGGCAATTCCGTCCAATTGATTTTCCCCGAAGCCCGAGACGCGGACGAAACGCCTCTCAAAGGAAGGTACGGCATAACCGCTCTGGCCTATAAACTACCGGTTTCGACGCAGGAAAAGCACAGGGAAAGCACTAGCGTTCCCCCCAAGAAACCACGTCCAAGCGGACCGATGAAGTAGGCCCCAAGTCTGAAAGCGGACCTAAAGGAGCCCGTTTGGCGGTCGCGAGCTGGAATACACCGTTCTCCTTCTCACTAACAACCTCCCGTAGAGACCGGCAGCTGTACAGCGCCTTCTACGCTACACGGAGGAGTCGGATAGCGGGCAGATGCCGCGTCCCGAATGCGCAACTAGAGATTGGAACGCACGGACGTAAACAAACGCCCGTGACGTAGCGGAGGTCTAGCGTATTCACGTTTACCGTGCGTCAGTTCTCCTCTGCGGACAGGCCGTTCCATCTTCTTTACTCGTTAGCTGACAGACGCCCTAGGAGAAAGCAAAGAAAGGAAGAAATTCAAAAGGAAATGAAACAGATCGGAGGGAGCCTCAAAGGCTTTGATCCATCCCCCCAGGCAGCCGAACCACCTTCGCAAAGGCACACCTCAAAAGACACGTCCTTCCGGGATCGCTGCACAGCCCAGCCAGAAAAGAGGAACAGAAACAAACAGAACGAGAAGGCTGCAGAGGGGGACGGAGGGCCGGAAAGGAGCCTGCTGTCCAGCGATGGTATTTTACCGCTCCTTGCGCGTTAGCAGCCCCTTTCAGATGCTTAAGCCCAAATTCTCTCAGCCCTTAACAGCTTCAGTACCCGCGGCACCTAGTTTTTCCACGCTCTCCAGTCTTCCTCGCTCTTTCCCGTCTCGGGCGAAAAGCCTCCCAGACCCCGTCTGCACTTACGCGCTTCCTTAAAACAGGATCGCCGAAATCAACCGAACGGGCTGAGCTGCTCCTCTTCCGCTCGCCGGCCCTCGGAACGTCAGCCTGCAAACGAATCGGACCACCGAGGTCACCGGCAGAGTCTCCTTTCGGAGCTCGGCCCCCCCCCCCAAGCTTTAACGACGGTTTCCCAAGCGGGGCAAACGCAGGGCCTCCCTTCGGCCCCGGAACGGTTTTTATCGCGGGCTCCCAAGTCGCCGTTACGACACTAAGCGGCAAAGCAAGGCAAAGACAGCTGGGGTCGCAGCTTACCCACCTAGGCACGAAAATTCTTCTTTGAGGCCTCCCTCGCTGCTTTTGCCAGGTAAACACACCAAAACAAAGCTCCCGACAGGCAGCTGAGGCTTCACATGGACCTCGGGGCCCCGCTAGCAACGGCGACGCCGGAGCCGCCGGGCTACCAGGCGCTATTCCCCCCCCCCCTCCCCTCCCCTCCCCTGCCCTGCCGGCCCGCGAACCGCGGCTTATTACTCACGAGTCCGGGAAGGACGCCGCCGACCTTCCCGCGGCCGAAGGCTCCTCGTCAGGAGCGGGCAGAGAACCTTTCCGCCGGCATTCGGAGTCTCCCGGCCGCTCTCGACACCCGATAACTTGCCGAGAAAGGGCTGAGGGCGGGAGCCTGCAGTTCTTCACGGCAGCACACAGTCGTTCCCCGATGTGCCGAACGCCTAGCATTAACACAATTTAGAAATACAAAAATACCACCGCTACAGGGCGCAAAGCCAAGCTGAAATTTCGGCAGCCAAAGCAAACCTCTTCGCGCCCGACAGAACGAGCCACGTGCATCGGCGCCTACAGCTCCTCAAGGCTAGCGAGGCCTCGTGGGCGACGTTCCTCTGGCAGGCTGCGCAGCTGAACTCCCCCGTGTCGCCTAAGAGTCCGTGACGTGACGTATTCAAAGCTCAGCAGAAATTAACAATCCAAAGTTGTTTCTAAGCACAAAAGCGGATCTACTACACGAGAAGGAAGGAGTCCTAATTCCGCAAGGCTTTACCTTTTCTTCTAGCTGCCGTCTTCCTGCTGCCCCAAAGACCATTGCCAGGCAATTAACCTGGGGTCGCGCTAAATGAGCCTTCCTCTTCGTTTTACAATTCGCACGCTTGCCTCTCCCTCTCTCTCTGGCCACCTGACCGCCGTTCCCCGAAGACGGGAATTTGCCGTCTTGGAGCTCTTAAAGCACGACGCTTCACAGATGCAGAGAGTCACGCGCACGGAAACGGATGGACGCAGCGTCCTTTCCGTAACGCGTACGCACCTTCCGTTAGATGTCGCTCATCTGTTATTCCGATCGCTATTACCGGCGAACCTTCCTCACCGGGAGGAACGGGCTTTCCCTTTCGGGGCGACGGAGACGGCTCTCGCTCGGTTCCCTTTAATTTTATTACTTCGGCTCGCTTACGTTTTTCTGTCTCTTCAGCTTCAGCCGTGGCAACGAATCTAAAAATTAAATATCCTATCTTTCCTTTTCTACGTACGCGTGTACGATAACAAAACAAAATACAAACGACCGAAGCAAAACTAAGGCAGCTACGGTTAACAAGAGGCGCAGGGCAGCAACGGGTCGCTTAGTCCTCAGCGCTGCCTCCGGGAGGGAGGCCGAAAGAACGAACGTTCCGCATCAAGAGTTACCTTGGTTACCCGGGCCAGAACGCCTCCTACTGTCGCAGCTTCTGGGGAGATCGAGGGTCCGCTGCTGCATTTTTGCTTCCTCCTTTCAGCCCGCCCCTTCGGGAGTAAACGCAAAAAACCGCTCGCTCGTCCGGCTTTGCTCTTTGTCAGCATTTGCTATTGTCGGTTCCGCCTCTGTAACAAAGACAGAAAATTGCATTTCGCTTCCAACAAAACACTTCGATTTACACGCGTTCTTTTTCTCTTTCCCGTGGTTTTTTTTTTTTTTCTTTCCCCCCTTTCTTTCTTTTTCCTTCTTTCCCTCAAAGGAAAGGTCTTAATACACCGCTTTGCATCGTACGTTACGGGGTAAGCCGTTTGGAAACACTACAGGGCCGACGCCGCGCCGCAACCCTGCTCCGGGGCCCGCCTGCCCCCCCGCTCCGCTCCGCCGCGCCGCCTCCGCAGGGGCGAGCGCGTGCCCCGGCCCGCGCTGCCAACGAACTGGCGCCCTAAACGCCGCGCACGCAAAACGCAAAGTCACACCCGCGCTCCCGGCGCGGCGCCGGGTCCCAGCCCGCCCCCCCACTCGCCCCGCACCGCCGCCTCCACGCAGCGACGGCCGCAGCGGGCAGGATGCAGCCCGACGCCCCCCGAACCTATGCGTTCGCCTCACCCGGGGGCCCCACATCCTTCACTCCACGCCACCTCCGCACTCACCCGCCGCCGCCGCCGCCGAGCGAAAACGCCCTCCCTGCTCGCCGCCATCTTGCTTCCCCGCCGCCGCGCATGCGCCGCTCGCCAACGGACTGCGGCGGCAGTGACGCTTGAGCACCGCGCACGTGCCGGCTCGGACAGCGCGGGGGGGGGGAGCGAGGGGAGCGGGAGGGGCGGGGGGGAGCGAGGGGAGCGGGAGGGGAGCAGAGGGAGCCCGAGGGGCGGGGGGGAGCGAGGGGAGCCCGAGGGGCGGGGCGGAGTGCGAGGGGAGCGCGAGAGGCGGGGGGGGAGCGTGAGGGGAGCAGGGGGGCCCGAGGAGCGGGGGGGAGCACGAGGGGAGCCCGAGAAGCGGGGGGGGAGCGCGGGGGCGGGGGGGAGCGCGAGGGGACCAGGGGGAGCGCGAGGGGCGGGGCGGAGCGCGAGGGGAGCAAGGGGAGCCCGAGAGGAGCCTGAGAAGCAGGGGGGAGCCCGAGAAGCGGGGGGGAGCGCGAGGGGAGCCCGAGAAGCGGGGGGGAGCGCGAGGGGAGCAGGGGGAGCCCGAGGGGCGGGGCGGAGCGCGAGGGGAGCAGGGGGAGCGCGAGGGGAGCAGGGGGAGCGCGAGGGGAGCCCGAGAAGCGGGGGGGAGCGCGAGGGGCGGGGCGGAGCGCGAGGGGAGCAGGGGGAGCCCGAGGAGCGGGGGGGGAGCGCGAGGGGAGCCCGAGAAGCAGGGGGGAGCGCGGGGGTGGGGGGGAGCGCGAGGGGAGCCCGAGAAGCGGGGGGGAGCGCGAGGGGCGGGTGGAGCGGGGAATCCCGAGGGGCGGGGGGGAGCCGGGGAGCCCGAGGGGCGGGGGGGAGCACGAAGGGAGGCGAGACCCGCAATGGCATGCTCGCGCCGCGGCGCTGCAGCCGGGCGGCTCACGCGTGCGAACCGCAGCCCGCCGCGGCAGCCCGGGACTCCCAGCGAGCGCCCCGAGGCTGCCCGAGCCCGTGGCCGCTCCAAGAGCACCGGGAAGGGGCGACGAGCACGCTCCATTCGCTTACCCGTTACCGAAACGGCGGAGAGCAGCAGCAAACATGGCGACCGGCACTGAGCATGTGCGCGCCGGCTGTCTGCGCATGCGCGCCCCCCCCACCGGGTGCAGTACCGCTTTTTGGACACAGGGTGGCAGCAGTGAGCGCGGCGGAACGCTGTGCGCGTGCGCGCCCCCCCCACCGGGTGCAGTACCGCTTTTTGGACACAGGGTGGCAGCAGTGAGCACGGAGGAACCCAGTGCGCACGCGCGCCCCCCCACCGGGTGCAGTACCGCTTTTTGGACACAGGGTGGCAGCAGTGAGCACGGAGGAACCCAGTGCGCACGCGCGCCCCCCCACCGGGTGCAGTACCGCTTTTTGGACACAGGGTGGCAGCAGTGAGCGCGGCGGAACGCTGTGCGCACGCGCGCCCCCCCCACAGGGTGCAGTACCGATTTTTGGACACAGGGTGGCAGCAGTGAGCACGGCGGAACCCAGTGCGCATGCGCGCCCCCCTTTATCGTGCCGTACCGCTTTTTGGACGCCCCGAGGGCAGCAGGGCGCGCGGCCGCCCCCGGCACGCGCACACCGCTGCAGAGCCCCCCCCGCCCGCCCTTTGCAGACATTTCACCACCCTCGCCTCGGCTCATCTGCCCTTATTTACAGCGCCTGCTGCGAGGCGCAGCGTCGCCGCGTGTCGTGCTCGAGCCGCTGCTCCTAGAGGCTTCAGTAACAGCGCTTTCCTTTGAACATCGTTGCAAAATACTCCACAGACAAAAAAGAGTCAGAGGCTGCACTTAAAAAAACAAAACGAAAACAAAAAAACCACCCACCTACTTAACGGGACAATTTGCAAGCGTTCCAAGAAGCAGCCGTTCTTCTTTAGAACTTTCGACCTCTCGCCTTTACTGATCGTTAAACAAAATAAACAGCCCAAAGCAAGCCGCGCTATTTGCTTGACAGACTGCTCGGTTTTTATTATTAAACGGTACGAGATGCTGGCACGCGGCATGTCTTCTTCGGATTCTTGGGCTGACGTTCCTTCGGCCGCACGCACGCGGTCAAAGGCGTCTTTTTCACGTCCCGCCGTCAGGGCCTCCCCAGCAATTCCCGCAGCGACTCCCCCCTCGGGACAAACAGCTCGAGGACACGCACGGTCTTGCTAAAAGAACGGGGGGGGGGGGGGGAACAAACGCGTGCGCTGAGCGCGGCACTCGCAGACCCGATCTTCGGGTCCAAAAGAAAACTCTCTAAAGCGGACCAGGCGGGCCAAAGAGGTCCCTTCTTTGCGCCACGCTTCTTTCCTCGCACAGACGTCGGCCGCCTCTGCCCGCTCTCACGGTATCCCCTACCGGCAAGGACACGGCGAAACGTTTCGGAAACGACGGCGTTTCCCAGAAGCGTTTCCGCCGCCTTGGGAAAACGGCCGAAGGAGAGGCTCACGCGGGGCGCGTAGCTAGAAAGAACGCTCCGCACAAAGGCCTAAAATGACCAGCCCGGAGCAGGGATCCCGGGCTCTCCGGGAGCGCAGGAGTTCTCACGTCCTTACTGAGCAGAGACCGCTGCCCGTGAAACACGAGACGCCGCAGCGACGCCGATCGTTGGAGGGAAGCCTGCAATAAGAGCGAAAGAAAAGCAGACGTTGAGGACAAAGACCAAGTTACGAGCCCCTCGCGATTCAGACACGCTTCTAGATTTACCGCCTATTTCAAGGCGCGCCTTCGGCAATTCCGTCCAATTGATTTTCCCCGAAGCCCGAGACGCGGACGAAACGCCTCTCAAAGGAAGGTACGGCATAACTGCTCTGGCCTATAAACTACCGGTTTCGACGCAGGAAAAGCACAGGGAAAGCACTAGCGTTCCCCCCAAGAAACCACGTCCAAGCGGACCGATGAAGTAGGCCCCAAGTCTGAAAGCGGACCTAAAGGAGCCCGTTTGGCGGTCGCGAGCTGGAATACACCGTTCTCCTTCTCACTAACAACCTCCCGTAGAGACCGGCAGCTGTACAGCGCCTTCTACGCTACACGGAGGAGTCGGATAGCGGGCAGATGCCGCGTCCCGAATGCGCAACTAGAGATTGGAACGCACGGACGTAAACAAACGCCCGTGACGTAGCGGAGGTCTAGCGTATTCACGTTTACCGTGCGTCAGTTCTCCTCTGCGGACAGGCCGTTCCATCTTCTTTACTCGTTAGCTGACAGACGCCCTAGGAGAAAGCAAAGAAAGGAAGAAATTCAAAAGGAAATGAAACAGATCGGAGGGAGCCTCAAAGGCTTTGATCCATCCCCCCAGGCAGCCGAACCACCTTCGCAAAGGCACACCTCAAAAGACACGTCCTTCCGGGATCGCTGCACAGCCCAGCCAGAAAAGAGGAACAGAAACAAACAGAACGAGAAGGCTGCAGAGGGGGACGGAGGGCCGGAAAGGAGCCTGCTGTCCAGCGATGGTATTTTACCGCTCCTTGCGCGTTAGCAGCCCCTTTCAGATGCTTAAGCCCAAATTCTCTCAGCCCTTAACAGCTTCAGTACCCGCGGCACCTAGTTTTTCCACGCTCTCCAGTCTTCCTCGCTCTTTCCCGTCTCGGGCGAAAAGCCTCCCAGACCCCGTCTGCACTTACGCGCTTCCTTAAAACAGGATCGCCGAAATCAACCGAACGGGCTGAGCTGCTCCTCTTCCGCTCGCCGGCCCTCGGAACGTCAGCCTGCAAACGAATCGGACCACCGAGGTCACCGGCAGAGTCTCCTTTCGGAGCTCGGCCCCCCCCCCCAAGCTTTAACGACGGTTTCCCAAGCGGGGCAAACGCAGGGCCTCCCTTCGGCCCCGGAACGGTTTTTATCGCGGGCTCCCAAGTCGCCGTTACGACACTAAGCGGCAAAGCAAGGCAAAGACAGCTGGGGTCGCAGCTTACCCACCTAGGCACGAAAATTCTTCTTTGAGGCCTCCCTCGCTGCTTTTGCCAGGTAAACACACCAAAACAAAGCTCCCGACAGGCAGCTGAGGCTTCACATGGACCTCGGGGCCCCGCTAGCAACGGCGACGCCGGAGCCGCCGGGCTACCAGGCGCTATTCCCCCCCCCCCCTCCCCTCCCCTCCCCTGCCCTGCCGGCCCGCGAACCGCGGCTTATTACTCACGAGTCCGGGAAGGACGCCGCCGACCTTCCCGCGGCCGAAGGCTCCTCGTCAGGAGCGGGCAGAGAACCTTTCCGCCGGCATTCGGAGTCTCCCGGCCGCTCTCGACACCCGATAACTTGCCGAGAAAGGGCTGAGGGCGGGAGCCTGCAGTTCTTCACGGCAGCACACAGTCGTTCCCCGATGTGCCGAACGCCTAGCATTAACACAATTTAGAAATACAAAAATACCACCGCTACAGGGCGCAAAGCCAAGCTGAAATTTCGGCAGCCAAAGCAAACCTCTTCGCGCCCGACAGAACGAGCCACGTGCATCGGCGCCTACAGCTCCTCAAGGCTAGCGAGGCCTCGTGGGCGACGTTCCTCTGGCAGGCTGCGCAGCTGAACTCCCCCGTGTCGCCTAAGAGTCCGTGACGTGACGTATTCAAAGCTCAGCAGAAATTAACAATCCAAAGTTGTTTCTAAGCACAAAAGCGGATCTACTACACGAGAAGGAAGGAGTCCTAATTCCGCAAGGCTTTACCTTTTCTTCTAGCTGCCGTCTTCCTGCTGCCCCAAAGACCATTGCCAGGCAATTAACCTGGGGTCGCGCTAAATGAGCCTTCCTCTTCGTTTTACAATTCGCACGCTTGCCTCTCCCTCTCTCTCTGGCCACCTGACCGCCGTTCCCCGAAGACGGGAATTTGCCGTCTTGGAGCTCTTAAAGCACGACGCTTCACAGATGCAGAGAGTCACGCGCACGGAAACGGATGGACGCAGCGTCCTTTCCGTAACGCGTACGCACCTTCCGTTAGATGTCGCTCATCTGTTATTCCGATCGCTATTACCGGCGAACCTTCCTCACCGGGAGGAACGGGCTTTCCCTTTCGGGGCGACGGAGACGGCTCTCGCTCGGTTCCCTTTAATTTTATTACTTCGGCTCGCTTACGTTTTTCTGTCTCTTCAGCTTCAGCCGTGGCAACGAATCTAAAAATTAAATATCCTATCTTTCCTTTTCTACGTACGCGTGTACGATAACAAAACAAAATACAAACGACCGAAGCAAAACTAAGGCAGCTACGGTTAACAAGAGGCGCAGGGCAGCAACGGGTCGCTTAGTCCTCAGCGCTGCCTCCGGGAGGGAGGCCGAAAGAACGAACGTTCCGCATCAAGAGTTACCTTGGTTACCCGGGCCAGAACGCCTCCTACTGTCGCAGCTTCTGGGGAGATCGAGGGTCCGCTGCTGCATTTTTGCTTCCTCCTTTCAGCCCGCCCCTTCGGGAGTAAACGCAAAAAACCGCTCGCTCGTCCGGCTTTGCTCTTTGTCAGCATTTGCTATTGTCGGTTCCGCCTCTGTAACAAAGACAGAAAATTGCATTTCGCTTCCAACAAAACACTTCGATTTACACGCGTTCTTTTTCTCTTTCCCGTGGTTTTTTTTTTTTTTCTTTCCCCCCTTTCTTTCTTTTTCCTTCTTTCCCTCAAAGGAAAGGTCTTAATACACCGCTTTGCATCGTACGTTACGGGGTAAGCCGTTTGGAAACACTACAGGGCCGACGCCGCGCCGCAACCCTGCTCCGGGGCCCGCCTGCCCCCCCGCTCCGCTCCGCCGCGCCGCCTCCGCAGGGGCGAGCGCGTGCCCCGGCCCGCGCTGCCAACGAACTGGCGCCCTAAACGCCGCGCACGCAAAACGCAAAGTCACACCCGCGCTCCCGGCGCGGCGCCGGGTCCCAGCCCGCCCCCCCACTCGCCCCGCACCGCCGCCTCCACGCAGCGACGGCCGCAGCGGGCAGGATGCAGCCCGACGCCCCCCGAACCTATGCGTTCGCCTCACCCGGGGGCCCCACATCCTTCACTCCACGCCACCTCCGCACTCACCCGCCGCCGCCGCCGCCGAGCGAAAACGCCCTCCCTGCTCGCCGCCATCTTGCTTCCCCGCCGCCGCGCATGCGCCGCTCGCCAACGGACTGCGGCGGCAGTGACGCTTGAGCACCGCGCACGTGCCGGCTCGGACAGCGCGGGGGGGGGGAGCGAGGGGAGCGGGAGGGGCGGGGGGGAGCGAGGGGAGCGGGAGGGGAGCAGAGGGAGCCCGAGGGGCGGGGGGGAGCGAGGGGAGCCCGAGGGGCGGGGCGGAGTGCGAGGGGAGCGCGAGAGGCGGGGGGGGAGCGTGAGGGGAGCAGGGGGGCCCGAGGAGCGGGGGGGAGCACGAGGGGAGCCCGAGAAGCGGGGGGGGAGCGCGGGGGCGGGGGGGAGCGCGAGGGGACCAGGGGGAGCGCGAGGGGCGGGGCGGAGCGCGAGGGGAGCAAGGGGAGCCCGAGAGGAGCCTGAGAAGCAGGGGGGAGCCCGAGAAGCGGGGGGGAGCGCGAGGGGAGCCCGAGAAGCGGGGGGGAGCGCGAGGGGAGCAGGGGGAGCCCGAGGGGCGGGGCGGAGCGCGAGGGGAGCAGGGGGAGCGCGAGGGGAGCAGGGGGAGCGCGAGGGGAGCCCGAGAAGCGGGGGGGAGCGCGAGGGGCGGGGCGGAGCGCGAGGGGAGCAGGGGGAGCCCGAGGAGCGGGGGGGGAGCGCGAGGGGAGCCCGAGAAGCAGGGGGGAGCGCGGGGGTGGGGGGGAGCGCGAGGGGAGCCCGAGAAGCGGGGGGGAGCGCGAGGGGCGGGTGGAGCGGGGAATCCCGAGGGGCGGGGGGGAGCCGGGGAGCCCGAGGGGCGGGGGGGAGCACGAAGGGAGGCGAGACCCGCAATGGCATGCTCGCGCCGCGGCGCTGCAGCCGGGCGGCTCACGCGTGCGAACCGCAGCCCGCCGCGGCAGCCCGGGACTCCCAGCGAGCGCCCCGAGGCTGCCCGAGCCCGTGGCCGCTCCAAGAGCACCGGGAAGGGGCGACGAGCACGCTCCATTCGCTTACCCGTTACCGAAACGGCGGAGAGCAGCAGCAAACATGGCGACCGGCACTGAGCATGTGCGCGCCGGCTGTCTGCGCATGCGCGCCCCCCCCACCGGGTGCAGTACCGCTTTTTGGACACAGGGTGGCAGCAGTGAGCGCGGCGGAACGCTGTGCGCGTGCGCGCCCCCCCCACCGGGTGCAGTACCGCTTTTTGGACACAGGGTGGCAGCAGTGAGCACGGAGGAACCCAGTGCGCACGCGCGCCCCCCCACCGGGTGCAGTACCGCTTTTTGGACACAGGGTGGCAGCAGTGAGCACGGAGGAACCCAGTGCGCACGCGCGCCCCCCCACCGGGTGCAGTACCGCTTTTTGGACACAGGGTGGCAGCAGTGAGCGCGGCGGAACGCTGTGCGCACGCGCGCCCCCCCCACAGGGTGCAGTACCGATTTTTGGACACAGGGTGGCAGCAGTGAGCACGGCGGAACCCAGTGCGCATGCGCGCCCCCCTTTATCGTGCCGTACCGCTTTTTGGACGCCCCGAGGGCAGCAGGGCGCGCGGCCGCCCCCGGCACGCGCACACCGCTGCAGAGCCCCCCCCGCCCGCCCTTTGCAGACATTTCACCACCCTCGCCTCGGCTCATCTGCCCTTATTTACAGCGCCTGCTGCGAGGCGCAGCGTCGCCGCGTGTCGTGCTCGAGCCGCTGCTCCTAGAGGCTTCAGTAACAGCGCTTTCTTTGAACATCGTTGCAAAATACTCCACAGACAAAAAAGAGTCAGAGGCTGCACTTAAAAAAACAAAACGAAAACAAAAAAACCACCCACCTACTTAACGGGACAATTTGCAAGCGTTCCAAGAAGCAGCCGTTCTTCTTTAGAACTTTCGACCTCTCGCCTTTACTGATCGTTAAACAAAATAAACAGCCCAAAGCAAGCCGCGCTATTTGCTTGACAGACTGCTCGGTTTTTATTATTAAACGGTACGAGATGCTGGCACGCGGCATGTCTTCTTCGGATTCTTGGGCTGACGTTCCTTCGGCCGCACGCACGCGGTCAAAGGCGTCTTTTTCACGTCCCGCCGTCAGGGCCTCCCCAGCAATTCCCGCAGCGACTCCCCCCTCGGGACAAACAGCTCGAGGACACGCACGGTCTTGCTAAAAGAACGGGGGGGGGGGGGGGGAACAAACGCGTGCGCTGAGCGCGGCACTCGCAGACCCGATCTTCGGGTCCAAAAGAAAACTCTCTAAAGCGGACCAGGCGGGCCAAAGAGGTCCCTTCTTTGCGCCACGCTTCTTTCCTCGCACAGACGTCGGCCGCCTCTGCCCGCTCTCACGGTATCCCCTACCGGCAAGGACACGGCGAAACGTTTCGGAAACGACGGCGTTTCCCAGAAGCGTTTCCGCCGCCTTGGGAAAACGGCCGAAGGAGAGGCTCACGCGGGGCGCGTAGCTAGAAAGAACGCTCCGCACAAAGGCCTAAAATGACCAGCCCGGAGCAGGGATCCCGGGCTCTCCGGGAGCGCAGGAGTTCTCACGTCCTTACTGAGCAGAGACCGCTGCCCGTGAAACACGAGACGCCGCAGCGACGCCGATCGTTGGAGGGAAGCCTGCAATAAGAGCGAAAGAAAAGCAGACGTTGAGGACAAAGACCAAGTTACGAGCCCCTCGCGATTCAGACACGCTTCTAGATTTACCGCCTATTTCAAGGCGCGCCTTCGGCAATTCCGTCCAATTGATTTTCCCCGAAGCCCGAGACGCGGACGAAACGCCTCTCAAAGGAAGGTACGGCATAACTGCTCTGGCCTATAAACTACCGGTTTCGACGCAGGAAAAGCACAGGGAAAGCACTAGCGTTCCCCCCAAGAAACCACGTCCAAGCGGACCGATGAAGTAGGCCCCAAGTCTGAAAGCGGACCTAAAGGAGCCCGTTTGGCGGTCGCGAGCTGGAATACACCGTTCTCCTTCTCACTAACAACCTCCCGTAGAGACCGGCAGCTGTACAGCGCCTTCTACGCTACACGGAGGAGTCGGATAGCGGGCAGATGCCGCGTCCCGAATGCGCAACTAGAGATTGGAACGCACGGACGTAAACAAACGCCCGTGACGTAGCGGAGGTCTAGCGTATTCACGTTTACCGTGCGTCAGTTCTCCTCTGCGGACAGGCCGTTCCATCTTCTTTACTCGTTAGCTGACAGACGCCCTAGGAGAAAGCAAAGAAAGGAAGAAATTCAAAAGGAAATGAAACAGATCGGAGGGAGCCTCAAAGGCTTTGATCCATCCCCCCAGGCAGCCGAACCACCTTCGCAAAGGCACACCTCAAAAGACACGTCCTTCCGGGATCGCTGCACAGCCCAGCCAGAAAAGAGGAACAGAAACAAACAGAACGAGAAGGCTGCAGAGGGGGACGGAGGGCCGGAAAGGAGCCTGCTGTCCAGCGATGGTATTTTACCGCTCCTTGCGCGTTAGCAGCCCCTTTCAGATGCTTAAGCCCAAATTCTCTCAGCCCTTAACAGCTTCAGTACCCGCGGCACCTAGTTTTTCCACGCTCTCCAGTCTTCCTCGCTCTTTCCCGTCTCGGGCGAAAAGCCTCCCAGACCCCGTCTGCACTTACGCGCTTCCTTAAAACAGGATCGCCGAAATCAACCGAACGGGCTGAGCTGCTCCTCTTCCGCTCGCCGGCCCTCGGAACGTCAGCCTGCAAACGAATCGGACCACCGAGGTCACCGGCAGAGTCTCCTTTCGGAGCTCGGCCCCCCCCCCCAAGCTTTAACGACGGTTTCCCAAGCGGGGCAAACGCAGGGCCTCCCTTCGGC
The DNA here is from genome assembly GCF_036417845.1 of Apteryx mantelli. Classification (NCBI taxonomy): domain Eukaryota; kingdom Metazoa; phylum Chordata; class Aves; order Apterygiformes; family Apterygidae; genus Apteryx; species Apteryx mantelli. The sequence continues at coordinate 28,034 of NW_027118592.1, read as the reverse complement.
CCCGGAACGGTTTTTATCGCGGGCTCCCAAGTCGCCGTTACGACACTAAGCGGCAAAGCAAGGCAAAGACAGCTGGGGTCGCAGCTTACCCACCTAGGCACGAAAATTCTTCTTTGAGGCCTCCCTCGCTGCTTTTGCCAGGTAAACACACCAAAACAAAGCTCCCGACAGGCAGCTGAGGCTTCACATGGACCTCGGGGCCCCGCTAGCAACGGCGACGCCGGAGCCGCCGGGCTACCAGGCGCTATTCCCCCCCCCCCCTCCCCTCCCCTCCCCTGCCCTGCCGGCCCGCGAACCGCGGCTTATTACTCACGAGTCCGGGAAGGACGCCGCCGACCTTCCCGCGGCCGAAGGCTCCTCGTCAGGAGCGGGCAGAGAACCTTTCCGCCGGCATTCGGAGTCTCCCGGCCGCTCTCGACACCCGATAACTTGCCGAGAAAGGGCTGAGGGCGGGAGCCTGCAGTTCTTCACGGCAGCACACAGTCGTTCCCCGATGTGCCGAACGCCTAGCATTAACACAATTTAGAAATACAAAAATACCACCGCTACAGGGCGCAAAGCCAAGCTGAAATTTCGGCAGCCAAAGCAAACCTCTTCGCGCCCGACAGAACGAGCCACGTGCATCGGCGCCTACAGCTCCTCAAGGCTAGCGAGGCCTCGTGGGCGACGTTCCTCTGGCAGGCTGCGCAGCTGAACTCCCCCGTGTCGCCTAAGAGTCCGTGACGTGACGTATTCAAAGCTCAGCAGAAATTAACAATCCAAAGTTGTTTCTAAGCACAAAAGCGGATCTACTACACGAGAAGGAAGGAGTCCTAATTCCGCAAGGCTTTACCTTTTCTTCTAGCTGCCGTCTTCCTGCTGCCCCAAAGACCATTGCCAGGCAATTAACCTGGGGTCGCGCTAAATGAGCCTTCCTCTTCGTTTTACAATTCGCACGCTTGCCTCTCCCTCTCTCTCTGGCCACCTGACCGCCGTTCCCCGAAGACGGGAATTTGCCGTCTTGGAGCTCTTAAAGCACGACGCTTCACAGATGCAGAGAGTCACGCGCACGGAAACGGATGGACGCAGCGTCCTTTCCGTAACGCGTACGCACCTTCCGTTAGATGTCGCTCATCTGTTATTCCGATCGCTATTACCGGCGAACCTTCCTCACCGGGAGGAACGGGCTTTCCCTTTCGGGGCGACGGAGACGGCTCTCGCTCGGTTCCCTTTAATTTTATTACTTCGGCTCGCTTACGTTTTTCTGTCTCTTCAGCTTCAGCCGTGGCAACGAATCTAAAAATTAAATATCCTATCTTTCCTTTTCTACGTACGCGTGTACGATAACAAAACAAAATACAAACGACCGAAGCAAAACTAAGGCAGCTACGGTTAACAAGAGGCGCAGGGCAGCAACGGGTCGCTTAGTCCTCAGCGCTGCCTCCGGGAGGGAGGCCGAAAGAACGAACGTTCCGCATCAAGAGTTACCTTGGTTACCCGGGCCAGAACGCCTCCTACTGTCGCAGCTTCTGGGGAGATCGAGGGTCCGCTGCTGCATTTTTGCTTCCTCCTTTCAGCCCGCCCCTTCGGGAGTAAACGCAAAAAACCGCTCGCTCGTCCGGCTTTGCTCTTTGTCAGCATTTGCTATTGTCGGTTCCGCCTCTGTAACAAAGACAGAAAATTGCATTTCGCTTCCAACAAAACACTTCGATTTACACGCGTTCTTTTTCTCTTTCCCGTGGTTTTTTTTTTTTTCTTTCCCCCCTTTCTTTCTTTTTCCTTCTTTCCCTCAAAGGAAAGGTCTTAATACACCGCTTTGCATCGTACGTTACGGGGTAAGCCGTTTGGAAACACTACAGGGCCGACGCCGCGCCGCAACCCTGCTCCGGGGCCCGCCTGCCCCCCCGCTCCGCTCCGCCGCGCCGCCTCCGCAGGGGCGAGCGCGTGCCCCGGCCCGCGCTGCCAACGAACTGGCGCCCTAAACGCCGCGCACGCAAAACGCAAAGTCACACCCGCGCTCCCGGCGCGGCGCCGGGTCCCAGCCCGCCGCCCCACTCGCCCCGCACCGCCGCCTCCACGCAGCGACGGCCGCAGCGGGCAGGATGCAGCCCGACGCCCCCCGAACCTATGCGTTCGCCTCACCCGGGGGCCCCACATCCTTCACTCCACGCCACCTCCGCACTCACCCGCCGCCGCCGCCGAGCGAAAACGCCCTCCCTGCTCGCCGCCATCTTGCTTCCCCGCCGCCGCGCATGCGCCGCTCGCCAACGGACTGCGGCGGCAGTGACGCTTGAGCACCGCGCACGTGCCGGCTCGGACAGCGCGGGGGGGGGGAGCGAGGGGAGCGGGAGGGGCGGGGGGGAGCGAGGGGAGCGGGAGGGGAGCAGAGGGAGCCCGAGGGGCGGGGGGGAGCGAGGGGAGCCCGAGGGGCGGGGCGGAGTGCGAGGGGAGCGCGAGAGGCGGGGGGGGAGCGTGAGGGGAGCAGGGGGGCCCGAGGAGCGGGGGGGAGCACGAGGGGAGCCCGAGAAGCGGGGGGGGAGCGCGGGGGCGGGGGGGAGCGCGAGGGGACCAGGGGGAGCGCGAGGGGCGGGGCGGAGCGCGAGGGGAGCAAGGGGAGCCCGAGAGGAGCCTGAGAAGCAGGGGGGAGCCCGAGAAGCGGGGGGGAGCGCGAGGGGAGCAGGGGGAGTGCGAGGGGCGGGGCAGAGCGCGAGGGGAGCAAGGGGAGCCCGAGGAGCGGGGGGGAGCGTGAGAAGAGCCTGAGAAGCAGGGGGGAGCCCGAGAAGCGGGGGGGAGCGCGAGGGGAGCCCGAGAAGCGGGGGGGAGTGCGAGGGGAGCAGGGGGAGCCCGAGGGGCGGGGCGGAGCGCGAGGGGAGCAGGGGGAGCGCGAGGGGAGCAGGGGGAGCGCGAGGGGAGCAGGGGGAGCGCGAGGGGAGCCCGAGAAGCGGGGGGGAGCGCGAGGGGCGGGGCGGAGCGCGAGGGGAGCAGGGGGAGCCCGAGGAGCGGGGGGGGAGCGCGAGGGGAGCCCGAGAAGCAGGGGGGAGCGCGGGGGTGGGGGGGAGCGCGAGGGGAGCCCGAGAAGCGGGGGGGAGCGCGAGGGGCGGGTGGAGCGGGGAATCCCGAGGGGCGGGGGGGAGCCGGGGAGCCCGAGGGGCGGGGGGGAGCACGAAGGGAGGCGAGACCCGCAATGGCATGCTCGCGCCGCGGCGCTGCAGCCGGGCGGCTCACGCGTGCGAACCGCAGCCCGCCGCGGCAGCCCGGGACTCCCAGCGAGCGCCCCGAGGCTGCCCGAGCCCGTGGCCGCTCCAAGAGCACCGGGAAGGGGCGACGAGCACGCTCCATTCGCTTACCCGTTACCGAAACGGCGGAGAGCAGCAGCAAACATGGCGACCGGCACTGAGCATGTGCGCGCCGGCTGTCTGCGCATGCGCGCCCCCCCCACCGGGTGCAGTACCGCTTTTTGGACACAGGGTGGCAGCAGTGAGCGCGGCGGAACGCTGTGCGCGTGCGCGCCCCCCCCACCGGGTGCAGTACCGCTTTTTGGACACAGGGTGGCAGCAGTGAGCACGGCGGAACCCAGTGCGCACACGAGCCCCCCCACAGGGTGCAGTACCGATTTTTGGACACAGGGTGGCAGCAGTGAGCACGGAGGAACCCAGTGCGCACGCGCGCCCCCCCACCGGGTGCAGTACCGCTTTTTGGACACAGGGTGGCAGCAGTGAGCGCGGCGGAACGCTGTGCGCACGCGCGCCCCCCCCACAGGGTGCAGTACCGATTTTTGGACACAGGGTGGCAGCAGTGAGCACGGCGGAACCCAGTGCGCATGCGCGCCCCCCTTTATCGTGCCGTACCGCTTTTTGGACGCCCCGAGGGCAGCAGGGCGCGCGGCCGCCCCCGGCACGCGCACACCGCTGCAGAGCCCCCCCGCCCGCCCTTTGCAGACATTTCACCACCCTCGCCTCGGCTCATCTGCCCTTATTTACAGCGCCTGCTGCGAGGCGCAGCGTCGCCGCGTGTCGTGCTCGAGCCGCTGCTCCTAGAGGCTTCAGTAACAGCGCTTTCCTTTGAACATCGTTGCAAAATACTCCACAGACAAAAAAGAGTCAGAGGCTGCACTTAAAAAAACAAAACGAAAACAAAAAAACCACCCACCTACTTAACGGGACAATTTGCAAGCGTTCCAAGAAGCAGCCGTTCTTCTTTAGAACTTTCGACCTCTCGCCTTTACTGATCGTTAAACAAAATAAACAGCCCAAAGCAAGCCGCGCTATTTGCTTGACAGACTGCTCGGTTTTTATTATTAAACGGTACGAGATGCTGGCACGCGGCATGTCTTCTTCGGATTCTTGGGCTGACGTTCCTTCGGCCGCACGCACGCGGTCAAAGGCGTCTTTTTCACGTCCCGCCGTCAGGGCCTCCCCAGCAATTCCCGCAGCGACTCCCCCCTCGGGACAAACAGCTCGAGGACACGCACGGTCTTGCTAAAAGAACGGGGGGGGGGGGGGGAACAAACGCGTGCGCTGAGCGCGGCACTCGCAGACCCGATCTTCGGGTCCAAAAGAAAACTCTCTAAAGCGGACCAGGCGGGCCAAAGAGGTCCCTTCTTTGCGCCACGCTTCTTTCCTCGCACAGACGTCGGCCGCCTCTGCCCGCTCTCACGGTATCCCCTACCGGCAAGGACACGGCGAAACGTTTCGGCAACGACGGCGTTTCCCAGAAGCGTTTCCGCCGCCTTGGGAAAACGGCCGAAGGAGAGGCTCACGCGGGGCGCGTAGCTAGAAAGAACGCTCCGCACAAAGGCCTAAAATGACCAGCCCGGAGCAGGGATCCCGGGCTCTCCGGGAGCGCAGGAGTTCTCACGTCCTTACTGAGCAGAGACCGCTGCCCGTGAAACACGAGACGCCGCAGCGACGCCGATCGTTGGAGGGAAGCCTGCAATAAGAGCGAAAGAAAAGCAGACGTTGAGGACAAAGACCAAGTTACGAGCCCCTCGCGATTCAGACACGCTTCTAGATTTACCGCCTATTTCAAGGCGCGCCTTCGGCAATTCCGTCCAATTGATTTTCCCCGAAGCCCGAGACGCGGACGAAACGCCTCTCAAAGGAAGGTACGGCATAACCGCTCTGGCCTATAAACTACCGGTTTCGACGCAGGAAAAGCACAGGGAAAGCACTAGCGTTCCCCCCAAGAAACCACGTCCAAGCGGACCGATGAAGTAGGCCCCAAGTCTGAAAGCGGACCTAAAGGAGCCCGTTTGGCGGTCGCGAGCTGGAATACACCGTTCTCCTTCTCACTAACAACCTCCCGTAGAGACCGGCAGCTGTACAGCGCCTTCTACGCTACACGGAGGAGTCGGATAGCGGGCAGATGCCGCGTCCCGAATGCGCAACTAGAGATTGGAACGCACGGACGTAAACAAACGCCCGTGACGTAGCGGAGGTCTAGCGTATTCACGTTTACCGTGCGTCAGTTCTCCTCTGCGGACAGGCCGTTCCATCTTCTTTACTCGTTAGCTGACAGACGCCCTAGGAGAAAGCAAAGAAAGGAAGAAATTCAAAAGGAAATGAAACAGATCGGAGGGAGCCTCAAAGGCTTTGATCCATCCCCCCAGGCAGCCGAACCACCTTCGCAAAGGCACACCTCAAAAGACACGTCCTTCCGGGATCGCTGCACAGCCCAGCCAGAAAAGAGGAACAGAAACAAACAGAACGAGAAGGCTGCAGAGGGGGACGGAGGGCCGGAAAGGAGCCTGCTGTCCAGCGATGGTATTTTACCGCTCCTTGCGCGTTAGCAGCCCCTTTCAGATGCTTAAGCCCAAATTCTCTCAGCCCTTAACAGCTTCAGTACCCGCGGCACCTAGTTTTTCCACGCTCTCCAGTCTTCCTCGCTCTTTCCCGTCTCGGGCGAAAAGCCTCCCAGACCCCGTCTGCACTTACGCGCTTCCTTAAAACAGGATCGCCGAAATCAACCGAACGGGCTGAGCTGCTCCTCTTCCGCTCGCCGGCCCTCGGAACGTCAGCCTGCAAACGAATCGGACCACCGAGGTCACCGGCAGAGTCTCCTTTCGGAGCTCGCCCCCCCCCCCCAAGCTTTAACGACGGTTTCCCAAGCGGGGCAAACGCAGGGCCTCCCTTCGGCCCCGGAACGGTTTTTATCGCGGGCTCCCAAGTCGCCGTTACGACACTAAGCGGCAAAGCAAGGCAAAGACAGCTGGGGTCGCAGCTTACCCACCTAGGCACGAAAATTCTTCTTTGAGGCCTCCCTCGCTGCTTTTGCCAGGTAAACACACCAAAACAAAGCTCCCGACAGGCAGCTGAGGCTTCACATGGACCTCGGGGCCCCGCTAGCAACGGCGACGCCGGAGCCGCCGGGCTACCAGGCGCTATTCCCCCCCCCCTCCCCTCCCCTCCCCTGCCCTGCCGGCCCGCGAACCGCGGCTTATTACTCACGAGTCCGGGAAGGACGCCGCCGACCTTCCCGCGGCCGAAGGCTCCTCGTCAGGAGCGGGCAGAGAACCTTTCCGCCGGCATTCGGAGTCTCCCGGCCACTCTCGACACCCGATAACTTGCCGAGAAAGGGCTGAGGGCGGGAGCCTGCAGTTCTTCACGGCAGCACACAGTCGTTCCCCGATGTGCCGAACGCCTAGCATTAACACAATTTAGAAATACAAAAATACCACCGCTACAGGGCGCAAAGCCAAGCTGAAATTTCGGCAGCCAAAGCAAACCTCTTCGCGCCCGACAGAACGAGCCACGTGCATCGGCGCCTACAGCTCCTCAAGGCTAGCGAGGCCTCGTGGGCGACGTTCCTCTGGCAGGCTGCGCAGCTGAACTCCCCCGTGTCGCCTAAGAGTCCGTGACGTGACGTATTCAAAGCTCAGCAGAAATTAACAATCCAAAGTTGTTTCTAAGCACAAAAGCGGATCTACTACACGAGAAGGAAGGAGTCCTAATTCCGCAAGGCTTTACCTTTTCTTCTAGCTGCCGTCTTCCTGCTGCCCCAAATACCATTGCCAGGCAATTAACCTGGGGTCGCGCTAAATGAGCCTTCCTCTTCGTTTTACAATTCGCACGCTTGCCTCTCCCTCTCTCTCTGGCCACCTGACCGCCGTTCCCCGAAGACGGGAATTTGCCGTCTTGGAGCTCTTAAAGCACGACGCTTCACAGATGCAGAGAGTCACGCGCACGGAAACGGATGGACGCAGCGTCCTTTCCGTAACGCGTACGCACCTTCCGTTAGATGTCGCTCATCTGTTATTCCGATCGCTATTACCGGCGAACCTTCCTCACCGGGAGGAACGGGCTTTCCCTTTCGGGGCGACGGAGACGGCTCTCGCTCGGTTCCCTTTAATTTTATTACTTCGGCTCGCTTACGTTTTTCTGTCTCTTCAGCTTCAGCCGTGGCAACGAATCTAAAAATTAAATATCCTATCTTTCCTTTTCTACGTACGCGTGTACGATAACAAAACAAAATACAAACGACCGAAGCAAAACTAAGGCAGCTACGGTTAACAAGAGGCGCAGGGCAGCAACGGGTCGCTTAGTCCTCAGCGCTGCCTCCGGGAGGGAGGCCGAAAGAACGAACGTTCCGCATCAAGAGTTACCTTGGTTACCCGGGCCAGAACGCCTCCTACTGTCGCAGCTTCTGGGGAGATCGAGGGTCCGCTGCTGCATTTTTGCTTCCTCCTTTCAGCCCGCCCCTTCGGGAGTAAACGCAAAAAACCGCTCGCTCGTCCGGCTTTGCTCTTTGTCAGCATTTGCTATTGTCGGTTCCGCCTCTGTAACAAAGACAGAAAATTGCATTTCGCTTCCAACAAAACACTTCGATTTACACGCGTTCTTTTTCTCTTTCCCGTGGTTTTTTTTTTTTTCTTTCCCCCCTTTCTTTCTTTTTCCTTCTTTCCCTCAAAGGAAAGGTCTTAATACACCGCTTTGCATCGTACGTTGCGGGGTAAGCCGTTTGGAAACACTACAGGGCCGACGCCGCGCCGCAACCCTGCTCCGGGGCCCGCCTGCCCCCCCGCTCCGCTCCGCCGCGCCGCCTCCGCAGGGGCGAGCGCGTGCCCCGGCCCGCGCTGCCAACGAACTGGCGCCCTAAACGCCGCGCACGCAAAACGCAAAGTCACACCCGCGCTCCCGGCGCGGCGCCGGGTCCCAGCCCGCCCCCCCACTCGCCCCGCACCGCCGCCTCCACGCAGCGACGGCCGCAGCGGGCAGGATGCAGCCCGACGCCCCCCGAACCTATGCGTTCGCCTCACCCGGGGGCCCCACATCCTTCACTCCACGCCACCTCCGCACTCACCCGCCGCCGCCGCCGCCGAGCGAAAACGCCCTCCCTGCTCGCCGCCATCTTGCTTCCCCGCCGCCGCGCATGCGCCGCTCGCCAACGGACTGCGGCGGCAGTGACGCTTGAGCACCGCGCACGTGCCGGCTCGGACAGCGCGGGGGGGGGGGAGCGAGGGGAGCGGGAGGGGCGGGGGGGAGCGAGGGGAGCGGGAGGGGAGCAGAGGGAGCCCGAGGGGCGGGGGGGAGCGAGGGGAGCCCGAGGGGCGGGGCGGAGTGCGAGGGGAGCGCGAGAGGCGGGGGGGGAGCGTGAGGGGAGCAGGGGGGCCCGAGGAGCGGGGGGGAGCACGAGGGGAGCCCGAGAAGCGGGGGGGGAGCGCGGGGGCGGGGGGGAGCGCGAGGGGACCAGGGGGAGCGCGAGGGGCGGGGCGGAGCGCGAGGGGAGCAAGGGGAGCCCGAGAGGAGCCTGAGAAGCAGGGGGGAGCCCGAGAAGCGGGGGGGAGCGCGAGGGGAGCAGGGGGAGTGCGAGGGGCGGGGCAGAGCGCGAGGGGAGCAAGGGGAGCCCGAGGAGCGGGGGGGAGCGTGAGAAGAGCCTGAGAAGCAGGGGGGAGCCCGAGAAGCGGGGGGGAGCGCGAGGGGAGCCCGAGAAGCGGGGGGGAGCGCGAGGGGAGCAGGGGGAGCCCGAGGGGCGGGGCGGAGCGCGAGGGGAGCAGGGGGAGCCCGAGGGGAGCAGGGGGAGCGCGAGGGGAGCCCGAGAAGCGGGGGGGAGCGCGAGGGGCGGGGCGGAGCGCGAGGGGAGCAGGGGGAGCCCGAGGAGCGGGGGGGGAGCGCGAGGGGAGCCCGAGAAGCAGGGGGGAGCGCGGGGGTGGGGGGGAGCGCGAGGGGAGCCCGAGAAGCGGGGGGGAGCGCGAGGGGCGGGTGGAGCGGGGAATCCCGAGGGGCGGGGGGGAGCCGGGGAGCCCGAGGGGCGGGGGGGAGCACGAAGGGAGGCGAGACCCGCAATGGCATGCTCGCGCCGCGGCGCTGCAGCCGGGCGGCTCACGCGTGCGAACCGCAGCCCGCCGCGGCAGCCCGGGACTCCCAGCGAGCGCCCCGAGGCTGCCCGAGCCCGTGGCCGCTCCAAGAGCACCGGGAAGGGGCGACGAGCACGCTCCATTCGCTTACCCGTTACCGAAACGGCGGAGAGCAGCAGCAAACATGGCGACCGGCACTGAGCATGTGCGCGCCGGCTGTCTGCGCATGCGCGCCCCCCCCACCGGGTGCAGTACCGCTTTTTGGACACAGGGTGGCAGCAGTGAGCGCGGCGGAACGCTGTGCGCGTGCGCGCCCCCCCCACCGGGTGCAGTACCGCTTTTTGGACACAGGGTGGCAGCAGTGAGCACGGCGGAACCCAGTGCGCACACGAGCCCCCCCACAGGGTGCAGTACCGATTTTTGGACACAGGGTGGCAGCAGTGAGCACGGAGGAACCCAGTGCGCACGCGCGCCCCCCCCACCGGGTGCAGTACCGCTTTTTGGACACAGGGTGGCAGCAGTGAGCGCGGCGGAACGCTGTGCGCACGCGCGCCCCCCCCACAGGGTGCAGTACCGATTTTTGGACACAGGGTGGCAGCAGTGAGCACGGCGGAACCCAGTGCGCATGCGCGCCCCCCTTTATCGTGCCGTACCGCTTTTTGGACGCCCCGAGGGCAGCAGGGCGCGCGGCCGCCCCCGGCACGCGCACACCGCTGCAGAGCCCCCCCGCCCGCCCTTTGCAGACATTTCACCACCCTCGCCTCGGCTCATCTGCCCTTATTTACAGCGCCTGCTGCGAGGCGCAGCGTCGCCGCGTGTCGTGCTCGAGCCGCTGCTCCTAGAGGCTTCAGTAACAGCGCTTTCCTTTGAACATCGTTGCAAAATACTCCACAGACAAAAAAGAGTCAGAGGCTGCACTTAAAAAAACAAAACGAAAACAAAAAAACCACCCACCTACTTAACGGGACAATTTGCAAGCGTTCCAAGAAGCAGCCGTTCTTCTTTAGAACTTTCGACCTCTCGCCTTTACTGATCGTTAAACAAAATAAACAGCCCAAAGCAAGCCGCGCTATTTGCTTGACAGACTGCTCGGTTTTTATTATTAAACGGTACGAGATGCTGGCACGCGGCATGTCTTCTTCGGATTCTTGGGCTGACGTTCCTTCGGCCGCACGCACGCGGTCAAAGGCGTCTTTTTCACGTCCCGCCGTCAGGGCCTCCCCAGCAATTCCCGCAGCGACTCCCCCCTCGGGACAAACAGCTCGAGGACACGCACGGTCTTGCTAAAAGAACGGGGGGGGGGGGGGGGAACAAACGCGTGCGCTGAGCGCGGCACTCGCAGACCCGATCTTCGGGTCCAAAAGAAAACTCTCTAAAGCGGACCAGGCGGGCCAAAGAGGTCCCTTCTTTGCGCCACGCTTCTTTCCTCGCACAGACGTCGGCCGCCTCTGCCCGCTCTCACGGTATCCCCTACCGGCAAGGACACGGCGAAACGTTTCGGAAACGACGGCGTTTCCCAGAAGCGTTTCCGCCGCCTTGGGAAAACGGCCGAAGGAGAGGCTCACGCGGGGCGCGTAGCTAGAAAGAACGCTCCGCACAAAGGCCTAAAATGACCAGCCCGGAGCAGGGATCCCGGGCTCTCCGGGAGCGCAGGAGTTCTCACGTCCTTACTGAGCAGAGACCGCTGCCCGTGAAACACGAGACGCCGCAGCGACGCCGATCGTTGGAGGGAAGCCTGCAATAAGAGCGAAAGAAAAGCAGACGTTGAGGACAAAGACCAAGTTACGAGCCCCTCGCGATTCAGACACGCTTCTAGATTTACCGCCTATTTCAAGGCGCGCCTTCGGCAATTCCGTCCAATTGATTTTCCCCGAAGCCCGAGACGCGGACGAAACGCCTCTCAAAGGAAGGTACGGCATAACCGCTCTGGCCTATAAACTACCGGTTTCGACGCAGGAAAAGCACAGGGAAAGCACTAGCGTTCCCCCCAAGAAACCACGTCCAAGCGGACCGATGAAGTAGGCCCCAAGTCTGAAAGCGGACCTAAAGGAGCCCGTTTGGCGGTCGCGAGCTGGAATACACCGTTCTCCTTCTCACTAACAACCTCCCGTAGAGACCGGCAGCTGTACAGCGCCTTCTACGCTACACGGAGGAGTCGGATAGCGGGCAGATGCCGCGTCCCGAATGCGCAACTAGAGATTGGAACGCACGGACGTAAACAAACGCCCGTGACGTAGCGGAGGTCTAGCGTATTCACGTTTACCGTGCGTCAGTTCTCCTCTGCGGACAGGCCGTTCCATCTTCTTTACTCGTTAGCTGACAGACGCCCTAGGAGAAAGCAAAGAAAGGAAGAAATTCAAAAGGAAATGAAACAGATCGGAGGGAGCCTCAAAGGCTTTGATCCATCCCCCCAGGCAGCCGAACCACCTTCGCAAAGGCACACCTCAAAAGACACGTCCTTCCGGGATCGCTGCACAGCCCAGCCAGAAAAGAGGAACAGAAACAAACAGAACGAGAAGGCTGCAGAGGGGGACGGAGGGCCGGAAAGGAGCCTGCTGTCCAGCGATGGTATTTTACCGCTCCTTGCGCGTTAGCAGCCCCTTTCAGATGCTTAAGCCCAAATTCTCTCAGCCCTTAACAGCTTCAGTACCCGCGGCACCTAGTTTTTCCACGCTCTCCAGTCTTCCTCGCTCTTTCCCGTCTCGGGCGAAAAGCCTCCCAGACCCCGTCTGCACTTACGCGCTTCCTTAAAACAGGATCGCCGAAATCAACCGAACGGGCTGAGCTGCTCCTCTTCCGCTCGCCGGCCCTCGGAACGTCAGCCTGCAAACGAATCGGACCACCGAGGTCACCGGCAGAGTCTCCTTTCGGAGCTCGCCCCCCCCCCCAAGCTTTAACGACGGTTTCCCAAGCGGGGCAAACGCAGGGCCTCCCTTCGGCCCCGGAACGGTTTTTATCGCGGGCTCCCAAGTCGCCGTTACGACACTAAGCGGCAAAGCAAGGCAAAGACAGCTGGGGTCGCAGCTTACCCACCTAGGCACGAAAATTCTTCTTTGAGGCCTCCCTCGCTGCTTTTGCCAGGTAAACACACCAAAACAAAGCTCCCGACAGGCAGCTGAGGCTTCACATGGACCTCGGGGCCCCGCTAGCAACGGCGACGCCGGAGCCGCCGGGCTACCAGGCGCTATTCCCCCCCCCCTCCCCTCCCCTCCCCTCCCCTGCCGGCCCGCGAACCGCGGCTTATTACTCACGAGTCCGGGAAGGACGCCGCCGACCTTCCCGCGGCCGAAGGCTCCTCGTCAGGAGCGGGCAGAGAACCTTTCCGCCGGCATTCGGAGTCTCCCGGCCGCTCTCGACACCCGATAACTTGCCGAGAAAGGGCTGAGGGCGGGAGCCTGCAGTTCTTCACGGCAGCACACAGTCGTTCCCCGATGTGCCGAACGCCTAGCATTAACACAATTTAGAAATACAAAAATACCACCGCTACAGGGCGCAAAGCCAAGCTGAAATTTCGGCAGCCAAAGCAAACCTCTTCGCGCCCGACAGAACGAGCCACGTGCATCGGCGCCTACAGCTCCTCAAGGCTAGCGAGGCCTCGTGGGCGACGTTCCTCTGGCAGGCTGCGCAGCTGAACTCCCCCGTGTCGCCTAAGAGTCCGTGACGTGACGTATTCAAAGCTCAGCAGAAATTAACAATCCAAAGTTGTTTCTAAGCACAAAAGCGGATCTACTACACGAGAAGGAAGGAGTCCTAATTCCGCAAGGCTTTACCTTTTCTTCTAGCTGCCGTCTTCCTGCTGCCCCAAAGACCATTGCCAGGCAATTAACCTGGGGTCGCGCTAAATGAGCCTTCCTCTTCGTTTTACAATTCGCACGCTTGCCTCTCCCTCTCTCTCTGGCCACCTGACCGCCGTTCCCCGAAGACGGGAATTTGCCGTCTTGGAGCTCTTAAAGCACGACGCTTCACAGATGCAGAGAGTCACGCGCACGGAAACGGATGGACGCAGCGTCCTTTCCGTAACGCGTACGCACCTTCCGTTAGATGTCGCTCATCTGTTATTCCGATCGCTATTACCGGCGAACCTTCCTCACCGGGAGGAACGGGCTTTCCCTTTCGGGGCGACGGAGACGGCTCTCGCTCGGTTCCCTTTAATTTTATTACTTCGGCTCGCTTACGTTTTTCTGTCTCTTCAGCTTCAGCCGTGGCAACGAATCTAAAAATTAAATATCCTATCTTTCCTTTTCTACGTACGCGTGTACGATAACAAAACAAAATACAAACGACCGAAGCAAAACTAAGGCAGCTACGGTTAACAAGAGGCGCAGGGCAGCAACGGGTCGCTTAGTCCTCAGCGCTGCCTCCGGGAGGGAGGCCGAAAGAACGAACGTTCCGCATCAAGAGTTACCTTGGTTACCCGGGCCAGAACGCCTCCTACTGTCGCAGCTTCTGGGGAGATCGAGGGTCCGCTGCTGCATTTTTGCTTCCTCCTTTCAGCCCGCCCCTTCGGGAGTAAACGCAAAAAACCGCTCGCTCGTCCGGCTTTGCTCTTTGTCAGCATTTGCTATTGTCGGTTCCGCCTCTGTAACAAAGACAGAAAATTGCATTTCGCTTCCAACAAAACACTTCGATTTACACGCGTTCTTTTTCTCTTTCCCGTGGTTTTTTTTTTTTTTCTTTCCCCCCTTTCTTTCTTTTTCCTTCTTTCCCTCAAAGGAAAGGTCTTAATACACCGCTTTGCATCGTACGTTACGGGGTAAGCCGTTTGGAAACACTACAGGGCCGACGCCGCGCCGCAACCCTGCTCCGGGGCCCGCCTGCCCCCCCGCTCCGCTCCGCCGCGCCGCCTCCGCAGGGGCGAGCGCGTGCCCCGGCCCGCGCTGCCAACGAACTGGCGCCCTAAACGCCGCGCACGCAAAACGCAAAGTCACACCCGCGCTCCCGGCGCGGCGCCGGGTCCCAGCCCGCCCCCCCCACTCGCCCCGCACCGCCGCCTCCACGCAGCGACGGCCGCAGCGGGCAGGATGCAGCCCGACGCCCCCCGAACCTATGCGTTCGCCTCACCCGGGGGCCCCACATCCTTCACTCCACGCCACCTCCGCACTCACCCGCCGCCGCCGCCGCCGAGCGAAAACGCCCTCCCTGCTCGCCGCCATCTTGCTTCCCCGCCGCCGCGCATGCGCCGCTCGCCAACGGACTGCGGCGGCAGTGACGCTTGAGCACCGCGCACGTGCCGGCTCGGACAGCGCGGGGGGGGGGAGCGAGGGGAGCGGGAGGGGCGGGGGGGAGCGAGGGGAGCGGGAGGGGAGCAGAGGGAGCCCGAGGGGCGGGGGGGAGCGAGGGGAGCCCGAGGGGCGGGGCGGAGTGCGAGGGGAGCGCGAGAGGCGGGGGGGGAGCGTGAGGGGAGCAGGGGGGCCCGAGGAGCGGGGGGGAGCACGAGGGGAGCCCGAGAAGCGGGGGGGGAGCGCGGGGGCGGGGGGGGAGCGCGAGGGGACCAGGGGGAGCGCGAGGGGCGGGGCGGAGCGCGAGGGGAGCAAGGGGAGCCCGAGGAGCGGGGGGGAGCGTGAGAAGAGCCTGAGAAGCAGGGGGGAGCCCGAGAAGCGGGGGGGGAGCGCGAGGGGAGCCCGAGAAGCGGGGGGGAGCGCGAGGGGAGCAGGGGGAGCCCGAGGGGCGGGGCGGAGCGCGAGGGGAGCAGGGGGAGCGCGAGGGGAGCAGGGGGAGCGCGAGGGGAGCCCGAGAAGCGGGGGGGAGCGCGAGGGGCGGGGCGGAGCGCGAGGGGAGCAGGGGGAGCCCGAGGAGCGGGGGGGGAGCGCGAGGGGAGCCCGAGAAGCAGGGGGGAGCGCGGGGGTGGGGGGGAGCGCGAGGGGAGCCCGAGAAGCGGGGGGGAGCGCGAGGGGCGGGTGGAGCGGGGAATCCCGAGGGGCGGGGGGGAGCCGGGGAGCCCGAGGGGCGGGGGGGAGCACGAAGGGAGGCGAGACCCGCAATGGCATGCTCGCGCCGCGGCGCTGCAGCCGGGCGGCTCACGCGTGCGAACCGCAGCCCGCCGCGGCAGCCCGGGACTCCCAGCGAGCGCCCCGAGGCTGCCCGAGCCCGTGGCCGCTCCAAGAGCACCGGGAAGGGGCGACGAGCACGCTCCATTCGCTTACCCGTTACCGAAACGGCGGAGAGCAGCAGCAAACATGGCGACCGGCACTGAGCATGTGCGCGCCGGCTGTCTGCGCATGCGCGCCCCCCCCACCGGGTGCAGTACCGCTTTTTGGACACAGGGTGGCAGCAGTGAGCGCGGCGGAACGCTGTGCGCGTGCGCGCCCCCCCCACCGGGTGCAGTACCGCTTTTTGGACACAGGGTGGCAGCAGTGAGCACGGCGGAACCCAGTGCGCACACGAGCCCCCCCACAGGGTGCAGTACCGATTTTTGGACACAGGGTGGCAGCAGTGAGCACGGCGGAACCCAGTGCGCACGCGCGCCCCCCCCACCGGGTGCAGTACCGCTTTTTGGACACAGGGTGGCAGCAGTGAGCGCGGCGGAACGCTGTGCGCACGCGCGCCCCCCCCACAGGGTGCAGTACCGATTTTTGGACACAGGGTGGCAGCAGTGAGCACGGCGGAACCCAGTGCGCATGCGCGCCCCCCTTTATCGTGCCGTACCGCTTTTTGGACGCCCCGAGGGCAGCAGGGCGCGCGGCCGCCCCCGGCACGCGCACACCGCTGCAGAGCCCCCCCGCCCGCCCTTTGCAGACATTTCACCACCCTCGCCTCGGCTCATCTGCCCTTATTTACAGCGCCTGCTGCGAGGCGCAGCGTCGCCGCGTGTCGTGCTCGAGCCGCTGCTCCTAGAGGCTTCAGTAACAGCGCTTTCCTTTGAACATCGTTGCAAAATACTCCACAGACAAAAAAGAGTCAGAGGCTGCACTTAAAAAAACAAAACGAAAACAAAAAAACCACCCACCTACTTAACGGGACAATTTGCAAGCGTTCCAAGAAGCAGCCGTTCTTCTTTAGAACTTTCGACCTCTCGCCTTTACTGATCGTTAAACAAAATAAACAGCCCAAAGCAAGCCGCGCTATTTGCTTGACAGACTGCTCGGTTTTTATTATTAAACGGTACGAGATG
This sequence comes from Apteryx mantelli, assembly GCF_036417845.1. Taxonomy (NCBI): domain Eukaryota; kingdom Metazoa; phylum Chordata; class Aves; order Apterygiformes; family Apterygidae; genus Apteryx; species Apteryx mantelli. The sequence goes on along the minus strand of NW_027118592.1, from coordinate 11,652 downwards.
CTGGCACGCGGCATGTCTTCTTCGGATTCTTGGGCTGACGTTCCTTCGGCCGCACGCACGCGGTCAAAGGCGTCTTTTTCACGTCCCGCCGTCAGGGCCTCCCCAGCAATTCCCGCAGCGACTCCCCCCTCGGGACAAACAGCTCGAGGACACGCACGGTCTTGCTAAAAGAACGGGGGGGGGGGGGGGGAACAAACGCGTGCGCTGAGCGCGGCACTCGCAGACCCGATCTTCGGGTCCAAAAGAAAACTCTCTAAAGCGGACCAGGCGGGCCAAAGAGGTCCCTTCTTTGCGCCACGCTTCTTTCCTCGCACAGACGTCGGCCGCCTCTGCCCGCTCTCACGGTATCCCCTACCGGCAAGGACACGGCGAAACGTTTCGGAAACGACGGCGTTTCCCAGAAGCGTTTCCGCCGCCTTGGGAAAACGGCCGAAGGAGAGGCTCACGCGGGGCGCGTAGCTAGAAAGAACGCTCCGCACAAAGGCCTAAAATGACCAGCCCGGAGCAGGGATCCCGGGCTCTCCGGGAGCGCAGGAGTTCTCACGTCCTTACTGAGCAGAGACCGCTGCCCGTGAAACACGAGACGCCGCAGCGACGCCGATCGTTGGAGGGAAGCCTGCAATAAGAGCGAAAGAAAAGCAGACGTTGAGGACAAAGACCAAGTTACGAGCCCCTCGCGATTCAGACACGCTTCTAGATTTACCGCCTATTTCAAGGCGCGCCTTCGGCAATTCCGTCCAATTGATTTTCCCCGAAGCCCGAGACGCGGACGAAACGCCTCTCAAAGGAAGGTACGGCATAACCGCTCTGGCCTATAAACTACCGGTTTCGACGCAGGAAAAGCACAGGGAAAGCACTAGCGTTCCCCCCAAGAAACCACGTCCAAGCGGACCGATGAAGTAGGCCCCAAGTCTGAAAGCGGACCTAAAGGAGCCCGTTTGGCAGTCGCGAGCTGGAATACACCGTTCTCCTTCTCACTAACAACCTCCCGTAGAGACCGGCAGCTGTACAGCGCCTTCTACGCTACACGGAGGAGTCGGATAGCGGGCAGATGCCGCGTCCCGAATGCGCAACTAGAGATTGGAACGCACGGACGTAAACAAACGCCCGTGACGTAGCGGAGGTCTAGCGTATTCACGTTTACCGTGCGTCAGTTCTCCTCTGCGGACAGGCCGTTCCATCTTCTTTACTCGTTAGCTGACAGACGCCCTAGGAGAAAGCAAAGAAAGGAAGAAATTCAAAAGGAAATGAAACAGATCGGAGGGAGCCTCAAAGGCTTTGATCCATCCCCCCAGGCAGCCGAACCACCTTCGCAAAGGCACACCTCAAAAGACACGTCCTTCCGGGATCGCTGCACAGCCCAGCCAGAAAAGAGGAACAGAAACAAACAGAACGAGAAGGCTGCAGAGGGGGACGGAGGGCCGGAAAGGAGCCTGCTGTCCAGCGATGGTATTTTACCGCTCCTTGCGCGTTAGCAGCCCCTTTCAGATGCTTAAGCCCAAATTCTCTCAGCCCTTAACAGCTTCAGTACCCGCGGCACCTAGTTTTTCCACGCTCTCCAGTCTTCCTCGCTCTTTCCCGTCTCGGGCGAAAAGCCTCCCAGACCCCGTCTGCACTTACGCGCTTCCTTAAAACAGGATCGCCGAAATCAACCGAACGGGCTGAGCTGCTCCTCTTCCGCTCGCCGGCCCTCGGAACGTCAGCCTGCAAACGAATCGGACCACCGAGGTCACCGGCAGAGTCTCCTTTCGGAGCTCGGCCCCCCCCCCCAAGCTTTAACGACGGTTTCCCAAGCGGGGCAAACGCAGGGCCTCCCTTCGGCCCCGGAACGGTTTTTATCGCGGGCTCCCAAGTCGCCGTTACGACACTAAGCGGCAAAGCAAGGCAAAGACAGCTGGGGTCGCAGCTTACCCACCTAGGCACGAAAATTCTTCTTTGAGGCCTCCCTCGCTGCTTTTGCCAGGTAAACACACCAAAACAAAGCTCCCGACAGGCAGCTGAGGCTTCACATGGACCTCGGGGCCCCGCTAGCAACGGCGACGCCGGAGCCGCCGGGCTACCAGGCGCTATTCCCCCCCCCCCTCCCCTCCCCTCCCCTGCCCTGCCGGCCCGCGAACCGCGGCTTATTACTCACGAGTCCGGGAAGGACGCCGCCGACCTTCCCGCGGCCGAAGGCTCCTCGTCAGGAGCGGGCAGAGAACCTTTCCGCCGGCATTCGGAGTCTCCCGGCCGCTCTCGACACCCGATAACTTGCCGAGAAAGGGCTGAGGGCGGGAGCCTGCAGTTCTTCACGGCAGCACACAGTCGTTCCCCGATGTGCCGAACGCCTAGCATTAACACAATTTAGAAATACAAAAATACCACCGCTACAGGGCGCAAAGCCAAGCTGAAATTTCGGCAGCCAAAGCAAACCTCTTCGCGCCCGACAGAACGAGCCACGTGCATCGGCGCCTACAGCTCCTCAAGGCTAGCGAGGCCTCGTGGGCGACGTTCCTCTGGCAGGCTGCGCAGCTGAACTCCCCCGTGTCGCCTAAGAGTCCGTGACGTGACGTATTCAAAGCTCAGCAGAAATTAACAATCCAAAGTTGTTTCTAAGCACAAAAGCGGATCTACTACACGAGAAGGAAGGAGTCCTAATTCCGCAAGGCTTTACCTTTTCTTCGAGCTGCCGTCTTCCTGCTGCCCCAAATACCATTGCCAGGCAATTAACCTGGGGTCGCGCTAAATGAGCCTTCCTCTTCGTTTTACAATTCGCACGCTTGCCTCTCCCTCTCTCTCTGGCCACCTGACCGCCGTTCCCCGAAGACGGGAATTTGCCGTCTTGGAGCTCTTAAAGCACGACGCTTCACAGATGCAGAGAGTCACGCGCACGGAAACGGATGGACGCAGCGTCCTTTCCGTAACGCGTACGCACCTTCCGTTAGATGTCGCTCATCTGTTATTCCGATCGCTATTACCGGCGAACCTTCCTCACCGGGAGGAACGGGCTTTCCCTTTCGGGGCGACGGAGACGGCTCTCGCTCGGTTCCCTTTAATTTTATTACTTCGGCTCGCTTACGTTTTTCTGTCTCTTCAGCTTCAGCCGTGGCAACGAATCTAAAAATTAAATATCCTATCTTTCCTTTTCTACGTACGCGTGTACGATAACAAAACAAAATACAAACGACCGAAGCAAAACTAAGGCAGCTACGGTTAACAAGAGGCGCAGGGCAGCAACGGGTCGCTTAGTCCTCAGCGCTGCCTCCGGGAGGGAGGCCGAAAGAACGAACGTTCCGCATCAAGAGTTACCTTGGTTACCCGGGCCAGAACGCCTCCTACTGTCGCAGCTTCTGGGGAGATCGAGGGTCCGCTGCTGCATTTTTGCTTCCTCCTTTCAGCCCGCCCCTTCGGGAGTAAACGCAAAAAACCGCTCGCTCGTCCGGCTTTGCTCTTTGTCAGCATTTGCTATTGTCGGTTCCGCCTCTGTAACAAAGACAGAAAATTGCATTTCGCTTCCAACAAAACACTTCGATTTACACGCGTTCTTTTTCTCTTTCCCGTGGTTTTTTTTTTTTTCTTTCCCCCCTTTCTTTCTTTTTCCTTCTTTCCCTCAAAGGAAAGATCTTAATACACCGCTTTGCATCGTACGTTACGGGGTAAGCCGTTTGGAAACACTACAGGGCCGACGCCGCGCCGCAACCCTGCTCCGGGGCCCGCCTGCCCCCCCGCTCCGCTCCGCCGCGCCGCCTCCGCAGGGGCGAGCGCGTGCCCTGGCCCGCGCTGCCAACGAACTGGCGCCCTAAACGCCACGCACGCAAAACGCAAAGTCACACCCGCGCTCCCGGCGCGGCGCCGGGTCCCAGCCCGCCCCCCCACTCGCCCCGCACCGCCGCCTCCACGCAGCGACGGCCGCAGCGGGCAGGATGCAGCCCGACGCCCCCCGAACCTATGCGTTCGCCTCACCCGGGGGCCCCACATCCTTCACTCCACGCCACCTCCGCACTCACCCGCCGCCGCCGAGCGAAAACGCCCTCCCTGCTCGCCGCCATCTTGCTTCCCCGCCGCCGCGCATGCGCCGCTCGCCAACGGACTGCGGCGGCAGTGACGCTTGAGCACCGCGCACGTGCCGGCTCGGACAGCGCGGGGGGGGGGGAGCGAGGGGAGCGGGAGGGGCGGGGGGGAGCGAGGGGAGCGGGAGGGGAGCAGAGGGAGCCCGAGGGGCGGGGGGGAGCGAGGGGAGCGGGAGGGGAGCAGAGGGAGCCCGAGGGGCGGGGGGGAGCGAGGGGAGCCCGAGGGGCGGGGCGGAGTGCGAGGGGAGCGCGAGAGGCGGGGGGGGAGCGTGAGGGGAGCAGGGGGGCCCGAGGAGCGGGGGGGAGCACGAGGGGAGCCCGAGAAGCGGGGGGGGAGCGCGGGGGCGGGGGGGAGCGCGAGGGGACCAGGGGGAGCGCGAGGGGCGGGGCGGAGCGCGAGGGGAGCAAGGGGAGCCCGAGAGGAGCCTGAGAAGCAGGGGGGAGCCCGAGAAGCGGGGGGGAGCGCGAGGGGAGCAGGGGGAGTGCGAGGGGCGGGGCAGAGCGCGAGGGGAGCAAGGGGAGCCCGAGGAGCGGGGGGGAGCGTGAGAAGAGCCTGAGAAGCAGGGGGGAGCCCGAGAAGCGGGGGGGAGCGCGAGGGGAGCCCGAGAAGCGGGGGGGAGCGCGAGGGGAGCAGGGGGAGCGCGAGGGGAGCAGGGGGAGCGCGAGGGGAGCCCGAGAAGCGGGGGGGAGCGCGAGGGGAGCAAGGGGAGCCCGAGGAGCGGGGGGGAGCGTGAGAAGAGCCTGAGAAGCAGGGGGGAGCCCGAGAAGCGGGGGGGAGCGCGAGGGGAGCCCGAGAAGCGGGGGGGAGCGCGAGGGGAGCAGGGGGAGCCCGAGGGGCGGGGCGGAGCGCGAGGGGAGCAGGGGGAGCGCGAGGGGAGCAGGGGGAGCGCGAGGGGAGCCCGAGAAGCGGGGGGGAGCGCGAGGGGCGGGGCGGAGCGCGAGGGGAGCAGGGGGAGCCCGAGGAGCGGGGGGGGAGCGCGAGGGGAGCCCGAGAAGCAGGGGGGAGCGCGGGGGTGGGGGGGAGCGCGAGGGGAGCCCGAGAAGCGGGGGGGAGCGCGAGGGGCGGGTGGAGCGGGGAATCCCGAGGGGCGGGGGGGAGCCGGGGAGCCCGAGGGGCGGGGGGGAGCACGAAGGGAGGCGAGACCCGCAATGGCATGCTCGCGCCGCGGCGCTGCAGCCGGGCGGCTCACGCGTGCGAACCGCAGCCCGCCGCGGCAGCCCGGGACTCCCAGCGAGCGCCCCGAGGCTGCCCGAGCCCGTGGCCGCTCCAAGAGCACCGGGAAGGGGCGACGAGCACGCTCCATTCGCTTACCCGTTACCGAAACGGCGGAGAGCAGCAGCAAACATGGCGACCGGCACTGAGCATGTGCGCGCCGGCTGTCTGCGCATGCGCGCCCCCCCCACCGGGTGCAGTACCGCTTTTTGGACACAGGGTGGCAGCAGTGAGCGCGGCGGAACGCTGTGCGCGTGCGCGCCCCCCCCACCGGGTGCAGTACCGCTTTTTGGACACAGGGTGGCAGCAGTGAGCACGGCGGAACCCAGTGCGCACACGAGCCCCCCCACAGGGTGCAGTACCGATTTTTGGACACAGGGTGGCAGCAGTGAGCACGGAGGAACCCAGTGCGCACGCGCGCCCCCCCCACCGGGTGCAGTACCGCTTTTTGGACACAGGGTGGCAGCAGTGAGCGCGGCGGAACGCTGTGCGCACGCGCGCCCCCCCCACAGGGTGCAGTACCGATTTTTGGACACAGGGTGGCAGCAGTGAGCACGGCGGAACCCAGTGCGCATGCGCGCCCCCCTTTATCGTGCCGTACCGCTTTTTGGACGCCCCGAGGGCAGCAGGGCGCGCGGCCGCCCCCGGCACGCGCACACCGCTGCAGAGCCCCCCCGCCCGCCCTTTGCAGACATTTCACCACCCTCGCCTCGGCTCATCTGCCCTTATTTACAGCGCCTGCTGCGAGGCGCAGCGTCGCCGCGTGTCGTGCTCGAGCCGCTGCTCCTAGAGGCTTCAGTAACAGCGCTTTCCTTTGAACATCGTTGCAAAATACTCCACAGACAAAAAAGAGTCAGAGGCTGCACTTAAAAAAACAAAACGAAAACAAAAAAACCACCCACCTACTTAACGGGACAATTTGCAAGCGTTCCAAGAAGCAGCCGTTCTTCTTTAGAACTTTCGACCTCTCGCCTTTACTGATCGTTAAACAAAATAAACAGCCCAAAGCAAGCCGCGCTATTTGCTTGACAGACTGCTCGGTTTTTATTATTAAACGGTACGAGATGCTGGCACGCGGCATGTCTTCTTCGGATTCTTGGGCTGACGTTCCTTCGGCCGCACGCACGCGGTCAAAGGCGTCTTTTTCACGTCCCGCCGTCAGGGCCTCCCCAGCAATTCCCGCAGCGACTCCCCCCTCGGGACAAACAGCTCGAGGACACGCACGGTCTTGCTAAAAGAACGGGGGGGGGGGGAACAAATGCGTGCGCTGAGCGCGGCACTCGCAGACCCGATCTTCGGGTCCAAAAGAAAACTCTCTAAAGCGGACCAGGCGGGCCAAAGAGGTCCCTTCTTTGCGCCACGCTTCTTTCCTCGCACAGACGTCGGCCGCCTCTGCCCGCTCTCACGGTATCCCCTACCGGCAAGGACACGGCGAAACGTTTCGGAAACGACGGCGTTTCCCAGAAGCGTTTCCGCCGCCTTGGGAAAACGGCCGAAGGAGAGGCTCACGCGGGGCGCGTAGCTAGAAAGAACGCTCCGCACAAAGGCCTAAAATGACCAGCCCGGAGCAGGGATCCCGGGCTCTCCGGGAGCGCAGGAGTTCTCACGTCCTTACTGAGCAGAGACCGCTGCCCGTGAAACACGAGACGCCGCAGCGACGCCGATCGTTGGAGGGAAGCCTGCAATAAGAGCGAAAGAAAAGCAGACGTTGAGGACAAAGACCAAGTTACGAGCCCCTCGCGATTCAGACACGCTTCTAGATTTACCGCCTATTTCAAGGCGCGCCTTCGGCAATTCCGTCCAATTGATTTTCCCCGAAGCCCGAGACGCGGACGAAACGCCTCTCAAAGGAAGGTACGGCATAACCGCTCTGGCCTATAAACTACCGGTTTCGACGCAGGAAAAGCACAGGGAAAGCACTAGCGTTCCCCCCAAGAAACCACGTCCAAGCGGACCGATGAAGTAGGCCCCAAGTCTGAAAGCGGACCTAAAGGAGCCCGTTTGGCGGTCGCGAGCTGGAATACACCGTTCTCCTTCTCACTAACAACCTCCCGTAGAGACCGGCAGCTGTACAGCGCCTTCTACGCTACACGGAGGAGTCGGATAGCGGGCAGATGCCGCGTCCCGAATGCGCAACTAGAGATTGGAACGCACGGACGTAAACAAACGCCCGTGACGTAGCGGAGGTCTAGCGTATTCACGTTTACCGTGCGTCAGTTCTCCTCTGCGGACAGGCCGTTCCATCTTCTTTACTCGTTAGCTGACAGACGCCCTAGGAGAAAGCAAAGAAAGGAAGAAATTCAAAAGGAAATGAAACAGATCGGAGGGAGCCTCAAAGGCTTTGATCCATCCCCCCAGGCAGCCGAACCACCTTCGCAAAGGCACACCTCAAAAGACACGTCCTTCCGGGATCGCTGCACAGCCCAGCCAGAAAAGAGGAACAGAAACAAACAGAACGAGAAGGCTGCAGAGGGGGACGGAGGGCCGGAAAGGAGCCTGCTGTCCAGCGATGGTATTTTACCGCTCCTTGCGCGTTAGCAGCCCCTTTCAGATGCTTAAGCCCAAATTCTCTCAGCCCTTAACAGCTTCAGTACCCGCGGCACCTAGTTTTTCCACGCTCTCCAGTCTTCCTCGCTCTTTCCCGTCTCGGGCGAAAAGCCTCCCAGACCCCGTCTGCACTTACGCGCTTCCTTAAAACAGGATCGCCGAAATCAACCGAACGGGCTGAGCTGCTCCTCTTCCGCTCGCCGGCCCTCGGAACGTCAGCCTGCAAACGAATCGGACCACCGAGGTCACCGGCAGAGTCTCCTTTCGGAGCTCGGCCCCCCCCCCCAAGCTTTAACGACGGTTTCCCAAGCGGGGCAAACGCAGGGCCTCCCTTCGGCCCCGGAACGGTTTTTATCGCGGGCTCCCAAGTCGCCGTTACGACACTAAGCGGCAAAGCAAGGCAAAGACAGCTGGGGTCGCAGCTTACCCACCTAGGCACGAAAATTCTTCTTTGAGGCCTCCCTCGCTGCTTTTGCCAGGTAAACACACCAAAACAAAGCTCCCGACAGGCAGCTGAGGCTTCACATGGACCTCGGGGCCCCGCTAGCAACGGCGACGCCGGAGCCGCCGGGCTACCAGGCGCTATTCCCCCCCCCCCTCCCCTCCCCTCCCCTCCCCTGCCGGCCCGCGAACCGCGGCTTATTACTCACGAGTCCGGGAAGGACGCCGCCGACCTTCCCGCGGCCGAAGGCTCCTCGTCAGGAGCGGGCAGAGAACCTTTCCGCCGGCATTCGGAGTCTCCCGGCCGCTCTCGACACCCGATAACTTGCCGAGAAAGGGCTGAGGGCGGGAGCCTGCAGTTCTTCACGGCAGCACACAGTCGTTCCCCGATGTGCCGAACGCCTAGCATTAACACAATTTAGAAATACAAAAATACCACCGCTACAGGGCGCAAAGCCAAGCTGAAATTTCGGCAGCCAAAGCAAACCTCTTCGCGCCCGACAGAACGAGCCACGTGCATCGGCGCCTACAGCTCCTCAAGGCTAGCGAGGCCTCGTGGGCGACGTTCCTCTGGCAGGCTGCGCAGCTGAACTCCCCCGTGTCGCCTAAGAGTCCGTGACGTGACGTATTCAAAGCTCAGCAGAAATTAACAATCCAAAGTTGTTTCTAAGCACAAAAGCGGATCTACTACACGAGAAGGAAGGAGTCCTAATTCCGCAAGGCTTTACCTTTTCTTCTAGCTGCCGTCTTCCTGCTGCCCCAAAGACCATTGCCAGGCAATTAACCTGGGGTCGCGCTAAATGAGCCTTCCTCTTCGTTTTACAATTCGCACGCTTGCCTCTCCCTCTCTCTCTGGCCACCTGACCGCCGTTCCCCGAAGACGGGAATTTGCCGTCTTGGAGCTCTTAAAGCACGACGCTTCACAGATGCAGAGAGTCACGCGCACGGAAACGGATGGACGCAGCGTCCTTTCCGTAACGCGTACGCACCTTCCGTTAGATGTCGCTCATCTGTTATTCCGATCGCTATTACCGGCGAACCTTCCTCACCGGGAGGAACGGGCTTTCCCTTTCGGGGCGACGGAGACGGCTCTCGCTCGGTTCCCTTTAATTTTATTACTTCGGCTCGCTTACGTTTTTCTGTCTCTTCAGCTTCAGCCGTGGCAACGAATCTAAAAATTAAATATCCTATCTTTCCTTTTCTACGTACGCGTGTACGATAACAAAACAAAATACAAACGACCGAAGCAAAACTAAGGCAGCTACGGTTAACAAGAGGCGCAGGGCAGCAACGGGTCGCTTAGTCCTCAGCGCTGCCTCCGGGAGGGAGGCCGAAAGAACGAACGTTCCGCATCAAGAGTTACCTTGGTTACCCGGGCCAGAACGCCTCCTACTGTCGCAGCTTCTGGGGAGATCGAGGGTCCGCTGCTGCATTTTTGCTTCCTCCTTTCAGCCCGCCCCTTCGGGAGTAAACGCAAAAAACCGCTCGCTCGTCCGGCTTTGCTCTTTGTCAGCATTTGCTATTGTCGGTTCCGCCTCTGTAACAAAGACAGAAAATTGCATTTCGCTTCCAACAAAACACTTCGATTTACACGCGTTCTTTTTCTCTTTCCCGTGGTTTTTTTTTTTTTCTTTCCCCCCTTTCTTTCTTTTTCCTTCTTTCCCTCAAAGGAAAGGTCTTAATACACCGCTTTGCATCGTACGTTACGGGGTAAGCCGTTTGGAAACACTACAGGGCCGACGCCGCGCCGCAACCCTGCTCCGGGGCCCGCCTGCCCCCCCGCTCCGCTCCGCCGCGCCGCCTCCGCAGGGGCGAGCGCGTGCCCCGGCCCGCGCTGCCAACGAACTGGCGCCCTAAACGCCGCGCACGCAAAACGCAAAGTCACACCCGCGCTCCCGGCGCGGCGCCGGGTCCCAGCCCGCCCCCCCACTCGCCCCGCACCGCCGCCTCCACGCAGCGACGGCCGCAGCGGGCAGGATGCAGCCCGACGCCCCCCGAACCTATGCGTTCGCCTCACCCGGGGGCCCCACATCCTTCACTCCACGCCACCTCCGCACTCACCCGCCGCCGCCGCCGCCGAGCGAAAACGCCCTCCCTGCTCGCCGCCATCTTGCTTCCCCGCCGCCGCGCATGCGCCGCTCGCCAACGGACTGCGGCGGCAGTGACGCTTGAGCACCGCGCACGTGCCGGCTCGGACAGCGCGGGGGGGGGGAGCGAGGGGAGCGGGAGGGGCGGGGGGGAGCGAGGGGAGCGGGAGGGGAGCAGAGGGAGCCCGAGGGGCGGGGGGGAGCGAGGGGAGCCCGAGGGGCGGGGCGGAGTGCGAGGGGAGCGCGAGAGGCGGGGGGGGAGCGTGAGGGGAGCAGGGGGGCCCGAGGAGCGGGGGGGAGCACGAGGGGAGCCCGAGAAGCGGGGGGGGAGCGCGGGGGCGGGGGGGAGCGCGAGGGGACCAGGGGGAGCGCGAGGGGCGGGGCGGAGCGCGAGGGGAGCAAGGGGAGCCCGAGAGGAGCCTGAGAAGCAGGGGGGAGCCCGAGAAGCGGGGGGGAGCGCGAGGGGAGCAGGGGGAGTGCGAGGGGCGGGGCAGAGCGCGAGGGGAGCAAGGGGAGCCCGAGGAGCGGGGGGGAGCGTGAGAAGAGCCTGAGAAGCAGGGGGGAGCCCGAGAAGCGGGGGGGAGCGCGAGGGGAGCCCGAGAAGCGGGGGGGAGCGCGAGGGGAGCAGGGGGAGCGCGAGGGGAGCAGGGGGAGCGCGAGGGGAGCCCGAGAAGCGGGGGGGAGCGCGAGGGGCGGGGCGGAGCGCGAGGGGAGCAGGGGGAGCCCGAGGAGCGGGGGGGGAGCGCGAGGGGAGCCCGAGAAGCAGGGGGGAGCGCGGGGGTGGGGGGGAGCGCGAGGGGAGCCCGAGAAGCGGGGGGGAGCGCGAGGGGCGGGTGGAGCGGGGAATCCCGAGGGGCGGGGGGGAGCCGGGGAGCCCGAGGGGCGGGGGGGAGCACGAAGGGAGGCGAGACCCGCAATGGCATGCTCGCGCCGCGGCGCTGCAGCCGGGCGGCTCACGCGTGCGAACCGCAGCCCGCCGCGGCAGCCCGGGACTCCCAGCGAGCGCCCCGAGGCTGCCCGAGCCCGTGGCCGCTCCAAGAGCACCGGGAAGGGGCGACGAGCACGCTCCATTCGCTTACCCGTTACCGAAACGGCGGAGAGCAGCAGCAAACATGGCGACCGGCACTGAGCATGTGCGCGCCGGCTGTCTGCGCATGCGCGCCCCCCCCACCGGGTGCAGTACCGCTTTTTGGACACAGGGTGGCAGCAGTGAGCGCGGCGGAACGCTGTGCGCGTGCGCGCCCCCCCCACCGGGTGCAGTACCGCTTTTTGGACACAGGGTGGCAGCAGTGAGCACGGCGGAACCCAGTGCGCA
>NW_027118591.1:0-81826 GCF_036417845.1 Apteryx mantelli | reverse complement strand
TTGGCGGCGGCCGTGGAGCAGCTGCGGCGCCGCGGCCTGAGCGTCTCGGGCGCCGCGTGTCACGTGGGGCGGCCCCACGAGCGGCAGCGGCTCGTCGACGCCGTGAGCACGCCGGGCCCCGGACGCCTGGGCCCCCTGGGGGGGGGGGACGGAGCCCCCGGACGCCTGGGCCCCTTGGGGGGGGGGGACGGGAGCCCCCGGACGCCTGGGCCCCTTGGGTGGGGGGGGAACGGGAGCCCCCGGACGCCTGGGCCCTCTGGGTTGGGGACGCCTGGGCCCCTTGGGGGGAGGGAACGGGAGCCCCCGGACGCCTGGGCCCCCTGGGTTGGGGACGCCTGGGCCCCTCGGGTCGGGGGGGAACGGGAGCCCCCGGACGCCTGGGCCCCCTGGGGGAGGGGGGGGGACGGGAGCCCCCGGACGCCTGGGCCCCCTGGGTGGGGGGGGGAACGGGAGTCCCCGGACGCCTGGGCCCCCTGGGGGGGGGGGAACGGGAGCCCCCGGACGCCTGGGCCCCTTGGGTGGGGGGGGGACGGGAGCCCCCGGACGCCTGGGCCCCTTGGGTGGGGGGGGAACGGGAGCCCCCGGACGCCTGGGCCCCTTGGGTGGGGGGGGGAACGGGAGCCCCCGGACGCCTGGGCCCCCTGGGGGGGGGGGGGGAACAGGAGCCCCCGGACGCCTGGGCCCCCTGGGGGGGAGGAACGGGAGCCCCCGGACGCCTGGGCCCCTCGGGTGGGGGGGGAACGGGAGCCCCCGGACGCCTGGGCCCCTTTGGGTGGGGGGTGGCGGCGGCGGGGTGGGCGGAGCCATGGGGCGGGGCAGGGGCGGGGCTCACCCGGACGCCTGGGCCCCCTTGGGTGGGCGGGGCAGGCCCTGGAGCGCCACGGCGGCATCGACATCCTGGTGTCCAACGCGGCCGTCAACCCCGTCATGGGCGCCGCCCTGGAGGCCGACGAGGCCGCCTGGGAGAAGGTGGGTCCCGCCCCCTCCCCGCTGGCCACGCCCCCTTCCCCATAACCACGCCCCCAACCCCATGACCACGCCCCCAACCCCTCTAACCACGCCCCCTTCCTTCCAGATCTTCCAGGTCAACGTCACGGCGGCGGCCATGTTGATCAAGCTGGTGGTGCCCCACATGGAGAAAAGGGGGTGAGGGGGCGTGGCTTAGCCCTACCCTGGGGGCGGGGCTTATTGGTGGGATGGGGTGGGGCCTGGTGTGGCCCCGCCCCTCCCAGCTCGCTCCGCCCACCCACCCCCCTCCGCAGGGGCGGGTCCATCGTGCTGGTGTCCTCGCTGGCCGGGTACATGCCCTTCCCGGTGAGGCTCCGCCCCCACACGCGCGTGCAAGCCCCGCCCCTCCATAGGGGGGCGGGGCTGGGGAGGGAGGGAGGGAGGGGTGGGCGGATGGAGAGGTGGATGGTGGGATGGACGTTGGGCTGGAGGCACGGAGGGACGCGGGGACGGACGCGGGGACGGATGGTGGGACGGAGGTTGGGATGGATGGTGGGACGGACGCGGGGATGGATGGTGGGACGGAGGTTGGGATGGATGGTGGGACGGACGCGGGGATGGACGTTGAGATAGGCGTTGGGACTGAGGTTGGGATGGGCATTGGGATGGGTGTTGGGATGGCTGGTGGGACGTTGGGACAGATGTTGGGATGGATGGTGGGATGAACGTTGGGATAGATGTTGGGATGGATGGTGGGACATGGGGATGGACGTTGGGAGGGATGTTGGGATGAACATTGGGAGGGATGGTGGGACATTGGCATGGAGGTTGGGATGGAGATTGGGATGGAGGTTGGGATGGATGTTGGGGTGGACATTGGGATGAACACTGGGATGGACGTTGGGATAGATGTTGGGATGGCTGGTGGGACATGGGGATGGATGTTGGGATGGACGTTGGGACGGAGGTCAGGATGGACTTTGGGATAGATGGGATAGATGTTGGGATGGATGGTGGGATGGACGTTGGGATGAACATTGGGATGGAGGTTGGGATAGACGTTGGGATAGCTGGTGGGACATGGGGATGGAGGTTGGGATGGACGTTGGGATGAACGTTGGGATGAACATTGGGATGGCTGGTGGGACATGGGGACGGAGATTGGGATGGAGGTTGGGATGAACGTTGGGACGGAGGTCGGGATGGCTGGTGGGACGTTGGGATGGACATTGGGACGAACATTGGGATGGATGTGATGGACGCTGGGATGGATGGTGGGCACATGGGGACGGAGGTTGGGACGGCCGGTGGGACGTTGGGATGGAAGTCGGGACGGACGTTGGGACGGCTGGTGGGACGGACGGTGGGATGGAGGTTGGGATGGACGTTGGGATGGCTGGTGGGACATGGGGATGGGTGTTGGGATGGACGTTGGGATGAACATTGGGATGGATGTTGGATGGACGGTGGGATGTTGGCATGGACGTTGGGATGAACATTAGGATGGAGGTTGGGATGGACGTTGGGATGGACATTGGGATGGACGTTGGGAAGGCTGGTGGGACATGGGGATGGGCGTTGGGGTGGATGTTGGGATGGATGGTGGGACGTGGGGTTGGAGGTTGGGATGGGCGTTGGGATGGATGGTGGGATGAACATTGGGATGGATGCTGGGATGACGTTGGGTTGGACGTTGGGTTGGACGTTGGCATGGCTGGTGGGACATTGGCATGGAGGTTGGGACGGATGTCGGGACGGCCGGTGGGAGGGACGTTGGGACGGCCGTTGGGACGGAGGTGGGGACGGAGGTGGGGACGGAGGTCGGGACGGCCGTCGTGACGGAGGCGGCAGGCGCTGGGCCCCTACAGCGTGAGCAAGGCGGCGCTGCTGGCGCTGGTGAAGGTCCTGGCGCCCGAGCTGCGGCCCCGCGGCGTCCGCCTCAACGCCGTCGCCCCCGGCCTCGTCCGCACCCGCTTCAGCGCCGCCGTGAGGGGCGGGGCCCCGGCGGGCGGGGGCGGGGCCTGGCCGGGGGTGGTGGTGGGAGGAGCCTCTGGGGTGGGCAGAGGAGCCTCGTGGGGGGCGGGGCTGGAGGTGGACGGAGGTTCCTTGAGGTGGGTGGAGCCCTGGGGTGGGAGGAGCCTCGTGGGGGCGTGGCTGGAGGTGGGTGGAGCCCTGGGGTGGGAGGAGCCTGGTTGGGGGCATTGCTGCAGGTGGGCGGAGCCCCAGAGGTGGGAGGAGCCTGGTTAGGGGCATGGTTGGAGGTGGATGGAGGTTCCTTGAGGTGGGTGGAGCCCTGGGGGTGGAGGAGCCTCGTGGGGGCGGGGCTGGAGGTGGGTGGAGCCCTGGGGTGGGAGGAGCCTGGTTGGGGGTGTTGCTGGAGGTGGGCGGAGCCCAAGAGGTGGGAGGAGCCTGGTGGGGAGAGCGTGGTTGGAGGTGGGCGGAGGTTCCTTGAGGTGGGTGGAGCCCCACAGAGGTGGGAGGAGCCTCGTGGGGGGCGTGGCTGGAGGTGGGTGGATCCCTGGGGTGGGAGGAGCCTGGTTGGGGGCGTTGCTGGAGGTGGGCGGAGCCCAAGAGGTGGGAGGAGCCTGGTGGGGAGGGCGTGGTTGGAGGTGGGTGGAGGTTCCTTGAGGTGGGTGGAGCCCCAGAGGTGGGAGGAGCCTGTTGGGGGCGTGGCTGGAGGTGGGTGGAGCCTCAGAGGTGGGAGGAGCCTCGTGGGGCATGGCTGGAGGTGGGCGGAGGTTCCTTAAGGTGGGTGGAGCCCCCACGGGTGGGCGGAGCCTGGTGGGGGGCATGGCTGGAGGTGGGTGGGGCCTCGATGGGTGGGCGGGGCTTCCCTCCCAGGAAGGGCGGGGCTTGGGGGGGCGTGGGCGGGGCCATGACGGGCTTCTCTCTCTCGCAGCTGTGGGAGGACGAGGCGACCCGGAGCGGGTGATGGCGGCCATGGGCATCGACAGGTGGGGCCCGGACGCCTGGGCCCCTTGGGGGGTTGTGGGGCGCCCGGACGCCTGGGCCCCTTGGGGGGTTGCGGGTCACCCGGACGCCTGGGCCCCTTGGGGGGTTGCGGGGCGCCCGGACGCCTGGGCCCCTTGTGTGGTTCTGGGGCGCCCGGACGCCTGGGCCCCTTGGGGGGTTGTGGGTCACCCGGACGCCTGGGCCCCGCGGGTGATTCCAGGCTGCCCGGACGCCTGGGCCCCTACGTGTTGTGGGTCACCCGGACGCCTGGGCCCCTTGGGGGGTTGCGGGCGCCCGGACGCCTGGGCCCCGCGGGTGATTCCAGGCTGCCCGGACGCCTGGGCCCCTGCGTGTTGTGGGTCACCCGGACGCCTGGGCCCCTTGGGGGTTGTGGGTCCCCCGGACGCCTGGGCCCTGTGGGTGATTCCGGGCCACCCGGACGCCTGGGCCCCCGTGTGTTGTGGGTCACCCGGACGCCTGGGCCCCTTGGGGGGTTGTGGGACACCCGGACGCCTGGGCCCCGTGGGGAGTCCCCGGGCCGCCCGGACACCTGGGCCCCCGTGTGTTTCGGGTCACCCGGACGCCTGGGCCCCCTGGGTGATTCTGGGCCACCCGGACACCTGGGCCCCGTGGGTGGTTATGGGTCACCCGGACGCCTGGGCCCGCTGGGTGATTCTGGGTCACCCGGACGCCTGGGCCCCGTGGGTGGTTGTGGGTCACCCGGACGCCTGGGCCCGCTGGGTGATTCTGGGTCACCCGGACGCCTGGGCCCCGCGGGTGATTCCGGGCTGCCCGGACGCCTGGGCCCCCGTGTGTTGCGGTCACCCGGACACCTGGGCCCCGCGGGGTGTCCCCGGCCGCCCGGACGCCTGGGCCCCGCGCTGACATCGCCACCGCCGCCGGCAGGTTGGGCACAGCGGAGGACTGCGCCGGCGTCATCGCCTTCCTCTGCAGCCCCGAGGCCGCCTACGTCGTGGGCGAGACGGTCGTCGTCGCCGGCGGGGCCCCCTCCCGCCTCTGAGGGGCCCCGGGGCGTCTATAGGGGCACGTGGGGGGGTCTATAGGGGACATAAAGGTCCCTGGGAGCACTTGGGGGGGGGGGTCTATAGGGCACTTATGGGGGTCTATAGGGGTGCGTAGGGGGTCTATAGGGGACAAAAAGGTCCCTGGGAGCACTTCGGGGGGTCTATAGGGGCACGTGGGACATTTAGGAGGGTCTATAGGGGACATTGGGGGTCTATGGGAAACATAGGGGTCCCTGGGAGCACTTGGGGGGTCTATAGGGTCCCCAGGGGTCACTTATGGGCGTCTATAGGGGCAGATAGGGGGTCTATAGGGGACATAAAGGTCTCTGGGAGCACTTAGGGGGGTCTATAGGGGACATTGGGGTCTATAGGGCACATAGGGGTCCCTGGGGGGCACTTGGGGGGGTTATAGGGTCCCCAGGGGTCACTTATGGGCGTCTATAGGGGCACATAGGGGGTCTATAGGGGACATAAAGGTCCCTGGGAGCACTTAGGGGGGTCTATAGGGGCACGTGGGGACATTTAGAGGGGTCTATAGGGGACATTGAGGGTCTATAGGACACATAGGGGTCCTTGGAGGGCACTTATGGGGGTCTATAGGGCACATAGAGGTCCATGGGGGGCACTTGGGGGGTCTATAGGGCACTTGGGGGGTCTATAGGGCACATAGGGGGGTCTGTAGGGCACATAAAGGTCCCTGAGGGGCACTTGGGGGGTCTATAAGATCCCCAGGGGTCACTTATGGGGGTCTATAGGGCACATAGGGGTCCCTGGGGGGCAGTGAGGGGGTCTATAGGGGGCTTTAGGCTCCCTGGGGGGATTTGGGGGGGGGAGCTATAGGGGAAAACAGGGTTGTTGGTGCCATTTTGGGGGATTCTGGGGCATTTTGGGGGGTTCTGGTGCCATTTTGGGGAGTTTTGTGCCATTTTGGGGGTCGCTGGTGCCATTTTGGGGGGTTCTGGGGCGTTTTGGGGAGTTTTGTGCCATTTTGGGGTCGCTGGTGCCATTTTTGGGGTTTTGGTGCCATTTTGGGGGGTTCTGGGGCATTTTGGGGGGTTCTGGTGCCATTTTGGGAGTTTTGTGCCATTTTGGGGGGTCCTGGGGCGTTTTGAGGGGCCCCAATAAAGGCTGTGACGGATCCGCGCTGCCTCCATGGCCGGGATTGGGGAAGGGGGGGGGGGGGAGAACCTGGCTCCCTGCCTCCTGCCTCCCCCTGGCCCCGCCCCCCTGCAGGCTCCACCCCCGAAGGCCCCGCCCCCTCCCTCCCCTCCTGCCTCCGGCGGCAGCTGCCCTCCCTCCTCCTCCTCCTCCTCCTCTCCTCTTCCTCCTCCTCTCCTCCTCCTCCTCTTCCTCCTTCCTCCTCCCTCCTTCCCAGCGGAGAGCGAGCGACCGCGAGTGAGTAGAGGCCCCCGGCCGCCATCCTCCGTCTCCATCCCTCCGTCATCCCTCCTTCCTCCATCCCTCCTTCCCTCCACCTCCATCCCTCCTTCCTCCATCCCTCCTCCACCCCCCCATCCTGCCATCTCCGTCCCACCTTCTCCTTCCCCCAACCCACCGCCACCCTCCGTCCCTCCATCCCTCCATCTCCCATCTCCATCCCACCACCCTCCATCCCTCCATCCCTCCATCTCCGTCCCTCCATCCCTCCATCTCCCATCTCCATCCCTCCATCCCTCCATCTCCATCCCTCCATCCCACCATCCTCCATCCTCCATCTCCGTCCTTCCTTTCTCCAGCCCTTCTCCATCCCACCACCGTCCATCCCTCCATCTCCATCCTTCCATCCCACCACCCTCTGTCCCACCACCCTCCATCTCCATCCCTCCATCTCCATCCCTCCATTCCTCCGTCTCCATCCCCGGGCGGTTGTTGTCGTGTCCCATGCGTGTGTGCGCCGGCCACCGCAGGACACCGGTGCGTGTGTGTGTGTGTGTCACACGCGTGTGCGAGGCGGGTGCGGGTGTGCGCGCAAACACCCCCCCCCCCGTGCGAGGGGTCCCATAGACCGGCCGCCTGTCACCCGTCCGGCTGTACCCAGGCCCCCCCCCCCCCGTGTCCGCCTGTAGCCCCCGTCCAGCTGTACCCAGGACCCCTATGTCCGCCTGTATCTCCATCTGACTGCGCCCAGGACCCCCGCGTCTGCCTGTAGCACCGTCCGGCTTGTACCCGGGACCCACCGCGTCCGCCCATCGCCCCGTCCGGCTGTATCCGGGACCTCTGTGCCTGCCTGTATCTCCATCCGGCTGCGCCCAGGACCCCCGTATCCGCCTGTAGCCCCCCTCTGGCTGCACCCAGGGCCTCCGCGTCCGCCTGTAGCCCCCTCCGGCTGTATCCAGGACCTGCTGCGTGCACCTGTAGCCCCGTCCAGCTGCATCCTGGACCCCCTCGACCGCCTGTAGCCCCCTCGGCGCCAGCCCCCAGGGCCCCCTGCGTCCACCTGTAGCCCCGTCCGGCTGTATCTGGGACACCCTGCATGCACCTGTAGCCCACCCCCGACCACCACCAGGAGCCCTGTGTCTGCCTGTAGCCCCCTCCAGCTGTATCCAGGACCCCTGCGTGCGGCTGTAGCCCCCTCTGTCCACCCCCAGGACCCCCTTGTGTCTGCCTGTAGCCCCCCCCCAGCTACACCCAGGACCCCCTAATCCACCTGTAGCTCCCTCTGGCTGTATCTAGGATCCCCTATTCCACCTGCAGGCCCCCTTCAGTTGTATCTGGGACCCCCTGGTTCACCTGTAGCCCTGTCTGGCTGTATCCAGGACCCCCTGCATCTGCCTGTTGGCCCTCTCATCACCTGCAGGACTCCCTAGTCTGCCTGTAGCCCTGTCCGGCTGTATCCAGGACCCCCTACATCTGCTTGTAGCCCCCTACGGCTGCATCAGGACCTCCTGGTTCACCTGTAGCCCCCTCCGTCCACCCCCAGAAACCCTAGTCCACCTGTAGCCCCTCTGGCTGTACCTAGGACCCCCCTAGTCTGCCTGTAACCCCCTCTGGCTGTATCTAGGACCCCCCCTAGTCCGCCTGTAGTCCCCTCCATCCACCCCAGGACCCTCCAGTTGTATCTAGGACCCCCTAGTCCACCTGTAGCCCCCTCTGTCCACCTCCAGAACCCCCTAGTCTGCCTGTAGCCCCATCCGGTTGTACCTAGGACCCCCTAGTCCGCCCATAGCCCCCTCCGGCTGTACCTAGGACCCCCCAAGTCCGCCTGTAGCCCCCTTCACCCCACCCCAGGACCCTCCAGCTGTATCTAGGACCCCCTGTTCTGCCTGTACCCCCCTCCAGCTGTACCCAGGACCCCCCGGTCTGCCTGTAGCCCCCTCCGTCCACCCCCAGGACCACCTAGTTTTGCCTGTAGCCACCCCTGGCTTTACCTAGGTCCTCCTGGACTGCCTGTAGCCTCCTCCAGCTGTACCTAGGACCCCCTAGCCCACCTGTAGCCCCTCTGGTTGTACCTAGGACCCCCTAGTCCACCTGTAGCCCTGTCCGGCTGTACCTAGAACCCCTAGTCTGCCTGTAGCCCCCTCCGACTGTATCTAGGACCCCCTAGTCCACCCATAGCCCCCTCTGGCTGTACCTAGGACCCCCTGCATCTGCCTGTAGCTCCCTCCATCCACCCCCAGGATCCTCCAGCTGTATCTAGGACCCCCTAGTCTGCCCGTAGCCCCCTCCGGCTGTACCTAGGACCCCCCCAGTCCGCCTGTAGCCCCCTCCGTCCACCCCCAGGACCCCCTAGTCTGCCTGTAGCCCCCCCAGCTGTACCCAGGACCCCCGTTCCGCCTGTAGCCCCCTCTGTCCACCCCCAGGACCCTCCGGCTGTACCTAGGACCCCCCCAGTCTGCCTGTAGCCCCCTCTGTCCACCCCCAGGACCCTCCAGCTGTACCTAGGACCCCCCCCAGTCTGCCTGTAGCCCCCTCTGTCCACCCCCAGGACCCTCCGGCTGTACCTAGGACCCCCCCAGTCTGCCTGTAGCCCCCTCTGTCCACCCCCAGGACCCTCCGGCTGTACCTAGGACCCCCCCAGTCTGCCTGTAGCCCCCTCTGTCCACCCCCAGGACCCTCCGGCTGTATCTAGGACCCCCCCTCGTCTGCCTGTAACCCCCTCCACCCACCCCCAGGACCCTCCGGCTGTACCTAGGACCCCCTAGTCTGCCTGTAGCCCCCTCTGGCTGTACCTAGGACCCCCCAGTCTGCCTGTAGCCCCCTCTGTCCACCCCCAGGACCCTCCGGCTGTACCTAGGACCCCCCCCAGTCTGCCTGTAGCCCCCTCTGTCCACCCCCAGGACCCTCCGGCTGTACCTAGGACCCCCCCAGTCTGCCTGTAGCCCCCTCTGTCCACCCCCAGGACCCTCCGGCTGTACCTAGGACCCCCCCCCCTCGTCTGCCTGTAACCCCCTCCACCCACCCCCAGGACCCTCCGGCTGTACCTAGGACCCCCTAGTCTGCCTGTAGCCCCCTCTGGCTGTACCTAGGACCCCCCAGTCTGCCTGTAACCCCCTCTGTCCACCCCCAGGACCCCCCGGCTGTACCTAGGACCCCCCCATTCCACCTGTAGCCCCCTCCGTCCACCCCCAGGACCCCCTAGTCCGCCTGTAGCCCCCTCCAGCTGCGCCCAGGACCCTCCAGCTGTACCTAGGACCCCCCATCTGCCACCCCGCCGCCCCGCCGCCGCGTGCCCCCCCCCGATGGGCGCCGTGGGGCCGCCCCCCCGCGGCGGGGCGGGGGCGGGGGCGCCGGGGGGCCGGTGATGCGCCGCCGGGCGCCTTCCCCATGTCGGTGGGGGGCCGTTTCGACTTCGACGACGGGGGCTGCTACGCGGGGGGTTGGTCGGGGGGCCGGGCGCACGGCTACGGGGTGTGCACGGGCCCCGGGGCGCGGGGCGAGTACTGCGGGAGGTGGCGGGGGGGGTTCGAGGCGTTGGGGGTCTACACGGGTCCCGGCGGCGCCACCTACGAGGGCGAGTGGGCCCAGGGCAAGCGCGAGGGGCTGGGCGTGGAGAGGAAGGGCGCCCGCAGGTACCGGGGCGAGTGGCGGCAGGGCCTGAAGGGGCCCAGCGGCGTCTGGGAGAGCCCCTCGGGCGTCACCTACCAGGGCACCTGGCGGGCCGGGCTGCAGGACGGCTACGGCACCGAGACCTACGCCGACGGAGGTGAGCGGGGCCCGTCCCACCATCCGTCCATCCACCCATCCATCTGCCCATCCATCCACCCATCAACCCATCCAGCCACCCATCCATCCATCCATCAACCCATCCATCCATCCATCAACACATCCATCCATCAACCCAGCCATCCATCCATCAACCCAGCCATCCACCCATCCATCCATCCATCCATCCATCAACCCATCCATCCATCCATCCATCCATCAACACATCCATCCATCAACCCACCCATCCATCCATCAACACATCCATCCACCCATCCATCCATCCATCAACCCACCCATCCATCCATCCATCCATCCATCCATCAACACATCCATCCACCCATCCATCCATCCATCAACCCACCCATCCATCCATCCATCCATCCATCCATCAACACATCCATCCACCCATCCATCCATCCATCTACCCACCCATCCACCCATCCATCCATCCATCAACACATCCATCCACCCATCCATCCATCCATCAACACATCCATCCACCCATCAACCCATCCATCCATCCATCAACCCACTCATCCATCCATCAACCCACTCATCCATCCATCCATCAACCCACCCATCCATCCATCCATCCATCCATCCATCAACACATCCATCCACCCATCCATCCATCCATCTACCCACCCATCCACCCATCCATCCATCCATCAACACATCCATCCACCCATCCATCCATCCATCAACACATCCATCCACCCATCAACCCATCCATCCATCCATCAACCCACTCATCCATCCATCAACCCACTCATCCATCCACCCATCAACCCATGCATCCACCCATCAATCCATCAACCCATCCATCCATCAACCCATCCACCCATCCATCCATCCATCAACACATCCATCCACCCATCCATCCATCCATCAACACATCCATCCACCCATCCATCCATCCAACCCATCCATCCATCCATCAACCCACTCATCCATCCATCAACCCACTCATCCATCCACCCATCAACCCATGCATCCACCCATCAATCCATCAACCCATCCATCCATCAACCCACTCAGCCATCCATCCATCTACCCATCCATCCATCCACCCACCCAGCCCTCTACCCATCAACCCGTCCATCCGTCAACCCGTCCATCCATCTACCAACCCATCCATCCTTCTGTCCGTCCATCAATCTGTGCATCAACTGAGCCATCCCTATGTCCGCCCATCCATCCCTCTGTTCACCCGTCTACCAACCCGTCCATCCCTTCATCCATCCATCAATCTATCCATCTACTAATCCGTCCACCCATCCCTTCTTCTGTCCATCAACTCATCCACCTATGAACCCATCCATCCCTCCATCTGTTCATTCATCCCTCCAACTACCAAACCACCCATCCCTTCTTCTATCCATCAACTCAAGCCATCCATCCCTCCGTCTACCAAACCATCCATCCATCCCTTCTTCTCTCTGTCAACCCATCCATCTACCAACCCATCCATCCTACCATCTGTCCATCTGTCCATCCATCTACCAACCCATCCATCCCGCCATCTGCCCATCAACCCATCCATCCCTCCATCCATCTACCAACCCATCCATCCCTCCATCTACCAACCCATCCATCCATCCCTTCTTCTGTCCATCAACACATCCATCTACCAACCCATCCATCCCTCCATCTGCCCATCAACCCATCCATCCATCCCTCCATCCATCCCACCATCTGCCCATCAACCCATCCCTCCACCCCTCCATCCACCAACCCATCGGTCCCTCCACCACCGCCCCCGTCCCTCTCTCCCCGCAGGCACCTACCAGGGCCAGTGGCAAGGGGGCAAACGCCACGGCTACGGCGTCCGCCAGAGCGTCCCCTACGGCCGAGCCGCCCCGGCCCGTTCCCCGCCCCGCGCCTCCCTCGAATCCCTCCGCGGACCCCCGGGACCCCCGGCCGGCTTCGCCCTGCCCGTCCCCGCCGCCCCGCCGCCTCCCGGCGGGGAGAAGAAACCCGGCGCCTTCTCCCTCCGCCGTTCCCTCCTGCCCCGCCGCCGCCGATCCGCCCCGGCGCACCCGGAGCCGCCCCCGGGCTGCTCGACGGAGGTCTACGCCGGCGAGTGGCGGGGCGACCGCCGCAGCGGCTTGGGAGCCAGCCGCCGCTCCGACGGGCTGCGGTACGAGGGCGAGTGGTTGGCCAACCGCCGGCACGGCTACGGACGCACCACCTACCCCGACGGCGCCCGCCGCGAGGGCAAGTACCGCCGCGACCGCCTCCTGGGACCTTCCGTCCGCGACATCCTGCCTCTCCGGAGACCCAAGGTCCGCGAGAAGGTGGCCCGGGCCGTCGAGGCCGCCCGCCGCGCCGCCGCCCTGGCGCGGGAGATGCAGGAGAGGGCGGCCGCCAGGTTCGGGGGGCGGCGGCGGGGTTGGGTTGGGTGTGGGGTGGGGTGTGGGGGGGGGTCCTCGGGGGGTTGCTGGTGTTGGTTGGGGTGGTTTGGTGTTGGTTGGGGGTCGTTGGGGGTTGCTGGCGTTGGTTGGGGGCTGTTGGCTTTGGTTGGGGGTCGTTGGCGGTTGTTGGCATTGGTTTGGGCAGATGGTGTTAGTTGGGGTTGTTGGTGTTGGCTGGTGGTTGTTGGCATTGGTTGGGGCAGTTGGTATTGGTTGGGGGTTGCTGATGTTGGTTGGGGTTGTTGGCGTCGGTTGGGGGTCATTGGCATTGGTTGGGGGTCGTTGGCATTGGTTGGTGGTTGGTGGTGATGGTTGCTGGCGTTGGTTGGGGTGGTTGGTGTTGGTTGGGGGTTGTTGGGGTGGTTGGTGGTTGCTGGCGTTGATTGGGGGTTGTTGGCATTGGTTGGGGGTCGTCAGCGATGGTTGGGGCGGTTGGCGTTGGTTGGGGGTTGCTGGTGTTGGTTGGGGGTCGCTGGGGTTTGCTGGCATTGGTTGGGGCAGCTGATGTTGGTTGGGGGTCGCTGGGGGTTGTTGGGGCAGTTGGTGTTTTTTGGGGGTCATTGGGGCAGCTGGTGTTGGTTGGGGGTCATTGGGGGTTGTCGGGGCAGTTGGCGTTGGTTGGGGATCGTTGGCATTGGTTGGGGGTCGTTGGCGCTGGTTGGGGGTCGTTGGGGGTGTTTGGGGCTGGCTGGGGTCGTTGGTGGGCACTTGTGGGCTGGGGGTCACTGGGTTGGGTTCGGGGTCACTGGGGGCAGTTGGGAGGGTTCGGGGGGTCGCGGGGGGCAGTTACGGTTGGTTGGGGGTGACTAGGGGGCACTTGGGGGTCATTGGGGGGCACTTGGGGGTCGTTGGGGGAGCAGAAGGGACGTTGGGGGCAGAAGGGACGTCGGGGGCAGATGCCATCATGGCCGCCCCCAGTAGGGGGCAGCCATCTTGGGGTCCCCACCATGGCCACCCCCAGCAGGGGGCGGCCATCTTGGGACCCCCACCATAACAACACCCCCAGTAGGGGGCGGCCATCTTGGCTGGGGGCCCAACGCCTCCCCCCACAAATCATGGCCGCAGCGGGGCAGCCGCAACCCCCCACCCCACCACCCCCAAGTGGCGGCCATCTTACTGATGGGGGGGGGGCCTTAGCAGTGGGCGGCCATCTTGGGTACCATCACCACGGCAACGTCCCCCCCCCCAAAAGTTGCCTCGTCGTTGCCCTGGCAACACCCAGGCAGCTGCCATCATTGGCTGCCGGTCGCCGTGGCGACAGTGGGGGGGTACGGAGGCCCCAGTGGGGGGGTCGTGGGGCCGCCCTGACCCCCGGCCCGGCCCCCCCCAGGACGGCGGAGGCCCGGCTGAAGGCGGCGGGGGCGGCGGCGGTGGCCGAGGAGGCCCTGGAGGCCGCGCGACTCGCCAAGCTCCTGGCCCAGGACCTCCAGCCCGGCCCCGACGGCATCGGTGAGTGCTGGGGAGGGGCCCAGGCGTCCGGGGGAGGGACCCAGGCATCCGGGGAAGGGGCCCAGGTGTCCGGGGAAGGGGCCCAGGCATCCGGGGAAGGGGCCCAGGTGTCCGGGGAAGGGGCCCAGGCATCCAGGGGAGGGACCCAGGCATCTGGAAAAGGGGCCCAGGAGTCCGGGAAAAGGGGCCCAGGCGTCCGGGAGAATGACCCAGGCGTCCGGGGAAGGGGCCCAGGTATCCAGGGAAGGGGCCCAGGCGTCCGGGAAAGGGCCCAGACGTCCGGGGAAGGGGCCCAGGCATCCGGGGAAGGACCCAGGCGTCCGAGTCAAGGGGCCCAGGTGTCCGGGGAAGGGACCCAGGCGTCCGGGCGAGGGGGCCCAGGTGTCCGGGAAGGGGCCCAGGCATTTGGGGAAGGGGCCCAGGCGTCCGGAGAAGGTGCCCAGGCATCCGGGGAAGGACCCAGGCGTCCGAGTCAAGGGGCCCAGGAGTCCGGGAAAGGACCCAGGCATCCGGGAAGGGGCCCAGGTGTCCGGGCCGCTGCTGACTCCTCCCCCCACAGCACCCCGCCGGCGTCTCGCCTCGGAGGGGACGGACTCGGAGCCAGGGGACTCGGACGAAGAAGGGGGGACGCCGTCGGAGGGGACCCCCCCACTGGCCCGGACGCCTGGGCCCCCCGCTGGACTGTGGGAGGGGGGTGAGGGGGGAGGGGGGAGGCCGGCCCCCCCCAGCGGCTCCGGCAGCCTCCGGGAGGACGAGGAGGAAGAGGAGGACGAGGAGGAGGAAGAGGAGGAGGAAGAGGAGGAGGAGGAGGCACCTGGCCCCCCACCGGGGGGGCCCCACTGCAGTGAGGAGCCCCCAGCCCCACGGCGGCCGTCCACACCCCACAGACAGGTGAGGGGGGGCCCAGATATCTGGGGAAGGGGCCCAGGTGTCCGGGAAAGGGATCTAGATGTCTGGAGGAGGGGCCCAGGCGTCCGGGAGGGGCCCAGGTGTCCGGGAGAGGGGCCCAGGCGTCCGGGGAAGGGACCCAGGCGTCCAGGAAAGGGGCCCAGGCGTCCGGGAAGGGACCGAGGCATCCAGGAAAGGGGCCCAGGCATCCGGGGAAGGGGCCCAGGTGTCCGGGAAGGGGCCCAGGCGTCCGGGGAAGGGACCCAGGTGGGGCCTGGAACTTAGGGGCGGGTCTTAAGGGCTGTGGGGTGGGTTGTGGAGGTTGTGGGCGGGGGCTAAAGTTAATGGGCGTGGTCTTAGGGTTTGGGGCGTGGCCTGAGGGCTGGGGGCGGAGCCTGAGGCTGCAGGGGAGCGGGCGGTGAGGGCCAATGGGGGAGGGGCCAGTGATCACGGAGGGGGGGCGGTGCCTAAAGGCTGTGGGAGGGGGGTGGAGCCTGGGAGGGTTGTGGGCGGGGTTTGGGGGCGAGGTGGGCGTGTCCTGACGGCGGTGGGCGGGGCCTGTTCCCCGCAGGGCGCCCACCCGCTGGTGGTGGCGGCCGTGGTGCTGGTGGACGTGTGCCTGGCGCAGCTCTTCTCCCGGCTGCTGGCCTGACGCGTGGGGCAGCCCCACGGCGCGACCCACATCTCACCCCCCGGCCCCACACGTCCTCCGTGTGCCTCCCATTCCACTCGAAGGGCTCTTTCCCCCCTCCCCCCTGCTCCTGCCCCCCATCTTCTGCCCCACTGTGTCTCCCCACGGCTGGGGTGGTGGGCGGAGGAAGGGGAAGCCACGCCCCCTTTCTATGCCCCGCCCCCCGTGCATGACCCCGCCCTCGGCGCCGGCTCTTCCTCCCCTTCCTCCCCCCCGCCGTGTTTTGGGGTGGGATTTTATTTTTTGGGTTTAAAACCCCCCGGAACGGGGATGGACGGAGTGGAGACGTTAATAAAAAAAAGGAGGAAAAAAAGGGGGGAAAAACACGTGAATCATCCCCAAAATCGGCCCCTCGGAGCCCCCCTGAATCGCTGCGGGGGGCAGTGGGGGTTGGGAGGGTTAGTGGGCCCCATAGTGCCCCATAGCACCCCATAGAACCCCATAGTGCCCCATACAGACCCATAGAGACCCATAGCACCCCATAGAACCCCATAGAGCCCCATAGCACCCCATAGAGCCCCATAGAGCCCCATGGAGCCCCACGGAGCCCCATAGAGCCCCATAGGGCCCCATAGTGCCCCATAGCGCCCCATAGTGACCCCATAGTGCCCCATAGAGCCCCATAGCGCCCCATAGAGCCCCATAGAGCCCCATAGAGCCCCATAGAACCCCATGGAGCCCCATAGTGCCCCATAGAGACCCATAGAGACCCATAGAGCCCCATAGAACCCCATAGAGCTCCATGGAGCCCCATAGCACCCCATAGAGCCCCATGGAGCCCCACGGAGCCCCACGGAGCCCCATAGTGCCCCATAGTGCCCCATAGCACACCATGGAGCCCCATAGTGCCCCATAGAGCCCCATAGAGCCCCATAGCACCCCATAGCGCCCTATAGTGACCCCATAGTGACCCATAGAGCCCCATAGAGCCCCATAGCACCCCATAGAGCCCTATAGTGACCCCATAGAGCCCCATAGAGTGCCATGGAGCCCCATAGCGCCCCATAGAGACCCATAGAGCATCCTCTTCGTTGGGGGGGGAGGTGGTGGTGGAGGGCAGTTGCCATGGCAACAGGAGGCCGGGGCGTCCCACAATGCCTTGCGCCCTGCCTGGGGTGGGCAGGGGCTGCCCCGGGGCATCATGGGATTGGGGGTGGTGGTGCAAGGCATTGTGGGGGATGGAGTCCATGGGGGAGGAATGGAGGGAGGCTACTGGGGGCTACTGGGAGGGGGACTGGGGGTTACTGGGAGGCACTGGGGGGGCACTGGGTGCTACTGGGTGGCACTGGGTGGTACTGGGGGGCACAGGGGGTTACTGGGGGGCACTGGGAGGGGGAGTAGGGGTTACTGGGGGGCACTAGGGGGCTCTGGGAGCTACTGGGGGGCACTGGGAGGGTTGCTGGGGGCCCCTGGGCGTTACTGGGGGGTTACTGGGAGGCACTGGGTGGGGCTCTGGGTGCTACTGGGGGACACTGGGAGGCACTGGGGGTTACTGGGGGGCACTGGGAGGGGGACTGGGAGCTACTGGGGGACACTGGGAGGCACTGGGAGGCACTGGGAGGGGGACTGGGAGCTACTGGGGGACACTGGGAGGCACTGGTGGTTACTGGGAGGCACTGGGGGGGCTCCGGGGGCTACTGGGAGGCACTGGGGGTTAGTGGGCAGCACTGGGAGGGGGACTGGGGGTTACTGGGGGGCACTGGGAGCTACTGGGGGGCCCTGGGGGGGGTATCGTGGAGGGGGCGTGGCCTATGGGGGGCGTGGCCTACCGAGGGGGCGGTCCCGGGGGGGGGCCCCACAGTGCCTGGAAGGGGGACGGACGTGTCCATTCCCCCCCTCCGTGGGCGTGGCCTCTGCGTGGGGGCGTGGCCTCTGCGTGGGGGGGGCAGGGGGCGTGGCCTCGGGATGGGGGGGGCGGGGCCCGGGCCCGGCGCCATCGCTCAGCGGCCGTGAGTGCAGAGGGGCCCCGGCGTCCGGGGCGGGAGGGAGGGAGGGGGGACGGGAATGGGGGGATGGAGACGAGGGGGGAGGGATGGAGATGGGGGGAGGGAGGGAATGGGAAGGGGAAATGGAGCTGGAGACGGGGGGGGATGGACATGGGATGGAGGGATGGAGATGAGGGGGAGGGAGGGAGCGGGAATGGGAGGATGGAGACGGAGGGGAGGGAGGGATGGAGATGGAGGGGATGGAGATGGAGATGGGATGGATGGAGATGGGGGGGGATGGAGACGAGGGGGAGCGAGGGACGGGGAATGGGGGGATGGAGATGGAGGCGGGGGGATGGACACGGGATGGAGGATGGAGATGGGATGGGGGGATGGAGACGAGGGGAGGTGAAGAGAGAGAGAGGGATGGGGCTGGAGGGATGGACACGAGGGGGGAGGGAAGGACCAGGAATGGGGGGATGGAGGGATGGAGATGGAGGCGGGGGGGGGGTGGAGATGGGGGGGATGGACACGAGGGGGAGGGAGGGACTGGGAACGGGGGGATGGAGATGGGATGGAGGGATGGGGATGGAGGGGATGGAGAGGGAGAGGGAGATGGGGATGGGGATGGAGATGGAGGGATGGAGAGGGATGGGGGGATGGAGATGGGGATGGAGATGGAGGGATGGAGGGATGGGGAAGGATGGAGAGATGGAGACGGGAGATGGGGGGACCGGGATGGGGAGGGATGGATGGAGGGAGGGATGGAGGGATGGAGCTGGAGGGACGGGGCAGAGGGGCTGGACGTGGGGGGCCGAGGACGGAGGGGGGCGGAGCCGGGGGGCTGGAGAAGGGCGGGATGGAGGGAGCGAATTGGGGAAGGGGAAGGGGGGGGAGATGGGGGGCAGCCCAGGAGGGACCCGGCCCCACACCCCAGCGCCACAACCTGGCCCCGGACCCACAACCAGCCCCACAACCTGTCCCTGGCCCCATAACCAGCCCCACAATGAGGCCCCGGACCCACAACCTGCCCCACAACCTGGCCATGGTGCCACCACCTGCCCCACCACCTGCCCCATAACCAGCCCCACAACCAGGCCATGGTCCCACCACCTGCCCCACCACCTACCCCACAACCAGCCCCACAACCAGGCCCTGGACCCACAACCAGCCCCACAACCTGGCCATGGTCCCACAACCAGCCCCACCACCTGCCCCACAACCCAGCACTGGCCCCATAACCAGCCCCACAACCAGCCCCACCACCTGCCCCACAACCAGGCCCTGGACCCACAACCAGCCCCACAACCTGGCCATGGTCCCACAACCAGCCCCACCACCTGCCCCACAACCCAGCACTGGCCCCATAACCAGCCCCACAACCAGCCCCACCACCTGCCCCACAACCTGGCCCTGGACCCACAACCAGCCCTACAACCAGGCCCTGGACCCACAACCCAGCCCCACATCCTCCCCCGGGTCATTAGCATATGCAAAATGTGGGGGTGGGGCCAGGCCATCAAGCCCCTCCCCTTTCCCCACCAGCCCCCGAGAGCAGCAGCAGCTCAGTATTGTATGCAAATGAGATGCAAATGAGCCCTCCCCCCCAACCCACAGTGCATTGTGGGATCAAGGGGGCTGCTCCCTCCCCCTCCCGGACGCCTGGGCCCTTGGGAAGGGGGATTTGGGGGGGGGGGTCGACCCTCCCCCGCTCCCTTTGTGTAACGAGCCGGCGCCGCTAACGAGGCGATTTGCATACGCCTCCCAGCATGCCTTGCGGCAGGGAGGGATCCTCCCCCTCCCTCCCCCCTTCGCTCACCCCTCCCCCTCTCCCCCCCCCGCAGGTCCCCGGGGGGGGAGGGGCTGCCATGAGCCCGTCGCCATGGACGCTGCCGACCCCGCCTCCCGCCCGCCGCCGGCCAATCAGGGGCCAGGGGGCGGCCCCGGCGCCGGAGGGGGCGGCCCAACGCCCTCGGCCGTCAGGTCTACCCGGATGGGCCTCGGCCTACCCGGGCCTGGCCTCGGCCTATCCGGCCTGGGGGGCACCGCTGACCCCGCCTCCCACCTGCCACCGACCAATCAGGGGCAAGGGGCTGGCCCTAAGGGCATAGAGGCCCGCCCACTGTCCCCGGCCATCAAGTCAACCCAGCTGGGCCTCAGCCTACCTGGGCCTGGTCTTGGCCTATCCGGGCCTGGTCTTGGCTTACCTGGCCTGGGGGGCACCGCTGACCCCGCCTCCAACCTGAAACTGGCCAATCAGGGGCAAGGGGCTGGCCCTAAGGGCATAGAGGCCCGCCCACTGTGCCCGGCCATCAAGTCAACCCAGCTGGGCCTCGGCCTACCCGGGCCTGGTCTCGGCCTATCTGGGCCTGGCCTCGGCCTACCTGGGCCTGGCCTCAGCCTACCCGGCCCCAGCCGCTCCCTCCCGGCTGCCGGCGGCCATGTCGCCTCGCCAAAGGGCCCCCTCCCCGCCCCCACGCCCCGCCACCGAATTACCTCAGCCAAAAACTCGCCCCCGCGACCCAAAGATGACGCCCGCCCCGACCTCTCCTTCCGCCGGGGGCCCCCGACATGGCCGCCCTGGGCCTCCTCGCACCAAATAACACTGCCGGCAAGAAGGAGGAGGAGGAGGAGGAGGAGGAGGAGGAGGAGGAGGAGATGGGCGCCGCCGAAGGCCTGGCCCCACCACCCGATGCCAAAGATTCGAGGGCTGGCAAGGAGGAGGAGGAGGAGGAGGAAGAGGCCGTGGTGGGGATGGCAGGACCCAGGACACACCAAAGCCAAAGCCCCGGGGAGGTGGCCGGCCCGGGGACGGCCAATGAGGAGGGCCCCAAGGCCGCGCCGGCCAATGAGGAACATGCCGGAGTCGCGTTGGCCAATGGAAGGAGCCGCAGCGTCGGGTTGACCGGCCAAGAGGGGCCCAACGTCATCTTGGCCAATGGAGATGGGCCCAACGTTGACTTGGCCAATGAAGATGGGCCCAATGTTGACTTGGCCAATGGGGATGGGCCCAACGTTGACTTGGCCAATGGGGATGGGCCCAACGTTGGCTTGGCCAATGGGGATGGGCCCAACGTCGACTTGGCCAATGGGGATGGGCCCAACCTTGACTTGGCCAATGAGGATGGGCCCAACCTTGACTTGGCCAGTGGGGATGGGTCCAACCTTGACTTGGCCAATGAGGATGGGTCCAACCTTGACTTGGCCAATGGGGATAGGACCAACGTTGGGTTGGCCAACGAAGAAGCACCCAACGCTGGCTTGGCCAACGAAGACGGAGCATCACCCAATGAAGACCGCCGCACCCACACGAGCCCGGCCACCCCATGGGCCGGCGCAGAGGGGCCAGGCGCCGCTGTGGGGCCCTGCCTGCGCCCGGCGCCCTGCCGCCCCTCCTGCAAACCCCTCAAGTGCCCCGGCTGCAACTGGCGCTACAAGTCCCGGCAGACGCTGGAGGCCCACGTGAAGGAGAAGCACCCCGCGGGCGCCCGCCGCTGCCCCCACTGCAGCGCCGGCGGCCCCCACCCCCGGCCGGCCCGCGGCCACGCCTACGCCTGCGCCTACAAGCCCTACCGCTGCGAGGCCTGCGACTACTCCACCACCACCAAGGGCAACCTCAGCATCCACAGGCGGTCGGACAAGCACCTGGCCAAGCTCCGGGGCTGCCCCACGGCGCCGGAGGCCGAGGAGCCCTGCGGCGAGGTGCCGCTCCTCCGCCGGGGCCTGCCCGCGCCTCTGCCCGGGCTCCTGGCCGAGCCACCGGTGCCACCCGAGGGCTTCCCCTTCTATGGGGTGCCGGGGTTGGCCCGTCCCCACCCCACGCCGGGGCCACCCGCCCAGTCGGTGCAAGGAGGCCTCCATCTGCCGGTCCCCGCCAGGCAGAAAGGGGCCACCGCTGCTCCAGGTAGGCCGAGAAACGCCGGGGGTTGTGGGTCGGCCCAATGGGGAGCCCTGGGGGCACTCGGTTGGCCAACGGGAGGGTTTGAGACGTGGGGATGGCCAATGGGGAAGCCCAGGCATGTTGGGTTGGCCAACGGGAGGGTTCAGGACATGGGGATGGCCAATGGGGAAGCCCAGGCGCGTTGGGTTGGCCAACGGGAGGATTCGAGACATGGGGATGGCCAATGGGGAAGCCCAGGCGCGTTGGGTTGGCCAACGGGAGGGTTCAAGACATGGGGATGGCCAATGGGAAGCCCAGGCGCGTTGGGTTGGCCAACGGGAGGATTCGAGACATGGGGATGGCCAATGGGGAAGCCCAGGCCTGTTGGGTTGGCCAACGGGAGGGTTCAGGACATGGGGATGGCCAATGGGAAGCCCAGGCGCGTTGGGTTGGCCAACGGGAGGATTCGAGACATGGGGATGGCCAATGGGGAAGCCCAGGCGCGTTGGGTTGGCCAACGGGAGGGTTCGAGACGTGGGGATGGCCAATGGGGAAGCCCAGGCATGTTGGGTTGGCCAATGGGAAGGTTTGAGACGTGGGGATGGCCAATGGGGAAGCCCAGGCGCGTTGGGTTGGCCAACGGGAGGGTTCACGACATGGGGATGGCCAATGGGGAAGCCCAGGCACGTTGGGTTGGCCAACAGGAGGGTTCAGGACATGGGGATGGCCAGTGGGGGAAGCCTGGACGCCTCGTGTTGGCCAACAGGAGGGGCTTCGAGGGGCCGTTGGGTTGGTCAGTGGAGGAGGTCAAGGTGTTGGGCTGGCCAATGGGATGGGTCAAGACATGGGGATGGCCAATGGGGAAGCCTGGGGGCCTTGGGTTGGCCAACAGGAGGGTTCAAGAGGTTGGGATGGCCAGCGGGGAGCCCCAGCACGTTGGGTTGGCCAATGGTGGGAGGTTCCAGACATGGGGTTGACCAATGGGGGAAGCTCCAGATGTTGGGTTGGCCAATGGAGGTTCCAGACGTTGGCTTGGCCAACGGGGAGAAGTTCCAGACATTGGGTTGGCCAACAGAAAGAGCTTCCAGACGTTGGATTGACCAATAGGAAGCTTCCAGATGTTGGGTTGACCAATGGGAAGAGCTTCCAGACATTGGATTGACCAATAGGAAGCTTCCAGATGTTGGGTTGACCAATGGGAAGAGCTTCCAGACATTGGATTGACCAATAGGAAGCTTCCAGATGTTGGGTTGACCAATGGGAGAAGCTTCCAGACGTTGGATTGACCAATAGGAAGCTTCCAGACGTTGGGTTGACCAACGGGAAGAGCTTCCAGACGTTGGGTTGGCCAACGGGGGAGGCTCCGGCCGCCGGGTGACCACGGCGGGTGTCCGCAGGTGGCGGCGGGGCGGCGGGGCGGCTCCTCGGGTGCCCGGCGTGCGGGCGCTTCGGGGCCGGCAGCCCGGAGACCTCCAGCCCCGAGAAGATGCGGCTCCACGTCGGGGCCGCCGGGCAGCGGCAGGGCGAGAGAGTCCGCGAGGTGGGGGGAGGAGGGGGGCGGGGCTATGGGGCGCGGAGGAATGGGGGGGGGCAGTGTGGGGTTATGGGGTGGGTGGCCCCGGGTGGGGCTATGGGGCTGGAGGTGGGACCGTGAGGATCAGGGTGGAGCTATGGGCTGGGGTGGAGCCATGAGGAAGAGGGTGGAGCTATGGGTCTGGGGGTGGAGCCATGAGGAAGAGGGTGGAGCTATGGGGCTGGGGGTGGAGCCATGAGGAAGAGGGTGAAGCTATGGGGCTGGGGTCCTGGGGTGGAGCTATGGGGCTGGGGTGGAGCCATGAGGAAGAGGGTAGAGCTATGGGGCTGGGGGTGGAGCCACGAGGAAGGGGGT
Organism: Apteryx mantelli; assembly: GCF_036417845.1. Classification (NCBI taxonomy): domain Eukaryota; kingdom Metazoa; phylum Chordata; class Aves; order Apterygiformes; family Apterygidae; genus Apteryx; species Apteryx mantelli. Next base: position 58,621 of record NW_027118591.1, on the reverse strand, counting down.
GGAGCTATGGGGCTGGGGGTGGAGCCATGAGGAAGAGGGTGGAACTATGGGGCTGGGGGTCCTGGGGTGGGGCTGTGGGGCTGTGGGTGGAGCCATGGGGGCCAGGGTGGAGCTATGGGGCTGGGGGGTGGAGCCATGGGGGCCAGGGTGGAGCTATGGGGCTGGGGGGTGGAGCCATGAGGAAGGGGTCAGGTCTATGGGGCTGGGGGGGTGAAGGAGGAGTGGGGGGCGTGTCCCTGACAGGCCCTGCCCCCCTTCGACAGGTCCTGGCTATGGGGCTGGGGGCGGGGCCTGGTCCAGGGGGTGGAGCCTGCTTCCAGGCCCCGCCCCAGCACCGAGCGACCGTCGCCCGCCTCCGCCGGCCCCACGGCGCCCTGGGGGGGCTCGGCTGCCTCCCGCCGCCCCACGGTGAGGCCCGATACCTGCCCAGGGGGGACTGGGAGGGACTGGGAGGGACTGGGAGAGGGATTGGGGGACACTGGGAAGGACTGGGAGGCACTGGGAAGCAGAAGGGCCGAGGCCAGGACAGGCTCCTCCCCAGTGGGCAGAGCCAGCCCCATGGCCACACCCCCCACCCCACATCCCCCCCCCCACCAGGGCCGACCCCAACACCTCGGAGGAGGAGGAGGAAGAGGAGGAGCTAGATGAAGCCCTGCCCCCAGGTGAGTGGCCCCGCCCCTTGATGTCATAACCCCGCCCCTTCTCCCCCAGGGTTTGGGGGAGGGGTCCCCTGGGTGCCTGGGCTCGGGGGGTGGAGCTAATCCACCCCCCCACACCCCACAGGGCCCGAGGAGGCGGAGCCTAAGAGCCACGGTGTGGGGGAGGGGGCCGAGATGGTGAGTGGGGGGCGGGTCTGGGGGCGGGGCCACATCCGCGGGGGAGGGGGGAGGGGCAGGGGCCTGTCCTGGACTCCTGGGCCCCCTTCCCCGGATGCCTGGGCCCTTTTCCCAGATGCCTGGGCCCCTCCCCGGACACCTGGGCCCTTCCCGGACACCTGGGCCCCCTTCCCGGACGCCTGGGTCCCTTCCCCGGACGCCTGGGCCCTTTTCCCGGATGCCTGGGCCCCTTCCCGGACACCTGGGCCCCTTCCCCGGACTCCTGGGCCCACCCGGACGCCTGGGCCCCAAGCGTGTCCCCTGTTGTCCCCCCCCCCCCCACAGGTGACCCGCTGCCCCCCCGGGCCGCCGCCCCCCCTGCGCTGCCCCCTCTGCCGGCGGCAGCTGCCCGGCCAGGGGGGGCTGCGGCTCCACCTGCGCCGCGGCCACCGCGTCGCCCCCGGCTGCCTCGACCGTCTCCTCCGCGGGGTGAGAGACCCCCCGGGACCCCCAAGAGCCCCCCAGGACCCCTTGGGACCCCTCCGACCCCCTTGAGGACCTCCCAGACCCACTGAGGACTCCTGGGACCCCTCTGACCCCCTTGGGGACCTTCTAGACCCACTGAGGTCTCCTGGGACCCCTCTGACCCCCTGGGGGACCTTCTAGACCTTCTGGGACACCCCGGGACCTCCCAGACCCCTTGGAGACTCTTGGGCCCCCCCAAAACCCCTCTGGGACCCCCCAGACCCCCTTGAGACCCCCATAGACCCCCCTGGACACCCCCTCCAAGACCCTTTGGGGAACCCCTAGACCCCTTGGGGACCCCCACCCCTCCCGATGACATGTCCCCTCCCCACCCCACCGGCGCCCAGGCCGCCCTGGAGGAGCCCCCCCACGGCCACCAAGGTGTTGCCCCCCAACGGCGACCCGGCGCCCGGAGGTGAGTGACACCGTTTTGGGACGGGGAACGGGACGGATGGGGGACACAGGGGTCCCACCATCACCCTGCCCCCCCATCTCCGCAGCCCCACCGCCGGGCGCCCCATCTCCAGCAGCTCCCATGGAGGAGGAGGATGATGATGAGGAGGAGGAGGAGGAAGAGGTGCCACCACCTCGGGGTGCCCCCACCCCGGGCATCCATCCCGGTGGCCATCGGGCAGCTGCCTTCGGCCCGGACAAGTTCCTGGACCCGAGGCGGCCCTACAAGTGTGGGGTGTGCAAGGAGTCCTTCACGCAGAAGAACATCCTCCTGGTGCACCTCAACTCCGTCTCCCACCTGCACAAGGCCAAGAAGGCGGCGGCCAAGGAGGAAGGTCCCCAAGGGGACGCGGGGGCCCCCGGCGCCCCCCAACCGCCGCCGGAGAAGCCCTACAAGTGCCCCACCTGCTGGGTGGCCTACAACCGGAGCTCCGCCTTGGAGATCCACCTCCGCTCGGTGCTGCACCAGAGCCGGGTCCGGAGCGTCCGGGCGTCCGCCGCCGCCGCCAACCGGCAGCTTCTCCTGCCCTTCTTCCTCCGCCAACCGCCCCCGTCGGCGCCGAGCCGCGAGGTCCGGGAGACGCCGGAGCGTCCGGGCTCGGAGCTGCCGGTGGAGCGGCCCGACGCGGCGGTGATGGGCGCCCGACGGCGGGCGGCGTTTCGCCCGCACCCGTTTCAGCGCCGGGCAGGCGCGGGCGCTGCGCGAGGCCTTCGAGGCCGGCGCCTACCCGGGCGACGGCGAGGTGGAGCGCTTGGCCGCCCTGCTGGGCCTGGCCGCCCGCGTGGTGGCCGTCTGGTTCCAGAACGCCCGGCAGAAAGCCCGCCGGGCCCGGGGCGCCGCCGCCGCTCCTGCCGCCTGCCGCCGCTGCCGCCTCTCCTTCCGCCACGTCTTCGAGCTCCTCCGGCACCTCCAGGTCTGCGACGGCGACGGGGAGGACGAGGGCGGTGGGGAGGACGTGCCGATGGGGGCGGCCCCGGCCGGCGCGGTCCCGTCGGGGGGATCCGAAGTCGACACGGCACCGTTGAGGGTCTCCGGCGTGGACACGACCCCGTTGAGCATCTCCAAAGCCAACGTGGCCTCGTTGGGGGTCTCCAGCATGGACACGACCTCATTGGGTGTCTCCAGCATCAACACGATCCCACTGAGTGTCTCCAATGTGGACACGACCTCACTGAGCATCTCCAAAGTCAACACGGTCCCGTTGAGGGTCTCCAACGTGGACGTGGCCCCATTGGGTGTCTCCAGCATCAACACGGTCCCGTTGAGGGTCTCCAGCAGGGACACAACCTTGTTGAGCATCTCCAAAGTCAACACGGTCCCGTTGAGGGTCTCCAACGTGGATGTGGCCCCATTGGGCGTCTCCAGCATCAACACAGCCCTGTTGGGGGTCTCCAACGTGGACACGACCTTGTTGAGCATCTTCAAAGCCAATGTGGCCCCGTTGGGTGTCTCTGGCATGGACACGACCTCATTGAGCATCTCCAAAGCCAACGTGGCCCCGTTGGGCATCTCCAGCATCAACACGGTCCCGCCGAGGGTCTCCAACGTGGACGCGACCTCACTGAGCATCTCCAAAGTCAACATGGTCCCATTGAGGGTCTCCAGCAGGGACACAACCTCGTTGAGCATCTCCAAAGCCAACATGGCCTCGTCAGGGGTCTCCAACATGGATGTGGCCCCATTGGGTGTCTCCAGCATCAACACGGTCCCGTGGAGCATCTCCAATGTGCACACGACCTCATCGAGCACCTCCAAAGTCAACATGGTCCCGTGGAGCATCTCCAACGTGGACATGACCCCACTGGATATCTCCAAAGTCAACACGTCCCCATTGAGCACCTCCAATGTGGACATGACCTCACCGAGTATCTCCAAAGTCAACGCAGTCCCGTTGAGTGTCTCCAACGTGGACGTGACCTCATTGAGCATCTCCAAAGTCAACACGTCCCCACTGAGTGGCTCCATCATGGACAAGTCCCGATCGGGCATCTGCAACATCAACACGGTCCCGTTGAGCACCTCCAATGTGGACACGACCTCGCTGAGCATCTCCAAAGTCAACACGGTCCCGTTGAGTGTCTCCAACATGGACACAACCTCATCGGGCGTCTCCAAAGTCAATATAGCCCCATTGAGCGTCTCCATCGTGGACATGGCCCCACTGGGCATCTCCAAAGCCAACATGTCCCCTCTGAGCACCTCCAACATGGACACGACCTCACTGAGCATCTCCAAAGTTGATACGGTCCCGTTGAGCGTCTCCAACGCAGACACGACCTCATTGAGCATCTCCAAAGTCGATACGGCCCGTTGGGCATCTCCAAAGTCAACGTGGCCCTGTCGGGCACCTCCGACGTGGACACAGCCCCCTTGAGCACCTCCAAGCTGGACACGACCCCACGGGGCGCCTTCAAGGAGGACACGGCCCCGCCGGATGTCTCCAAGGGGGACGTGGCCCTGTTGAGGCTCTCCAAAGGGGACCGGGCACCTCTGGGTGTCCCCGTCTCCGAGGCAGACACAGCCCCACCGGGTGTCCCAAAGGTGGCCACGACCCCATGGAGGGTCTCCAAGGGGGACACGACCCTGTTGAGCGTCCCAAAAGTGGGCACGACCCCACTGGGTGTCTCCAAAGTGGACACGGCCCCATTGGGCGCCTCCAGGGTGGAAATGAGCCCGTTGGGCGTCCCAAAGGTGGACAAAACCCTATTGGGTGCCTCCAAGGAGGAACCGACCCCGTTGGGCACCTCCAAGGTAGAACCAGCCCCGTTGAGTGTCCTGAAGGTGGAACCAACCCTGTTGGGTGTTCTCAAGGTAGAACTGATGCCGTTGAGTGTCCCAAGGGTGGAATCGACCCCATTGAGCAGCCCAAAAGTAGAACCAACGCCGTTGGGCGTCTCCAAGGTAGAACCGACCCCGTTGAGCATCCCAAAGGTGGAATTGACCCCGTTGAGTGTCCCAATGATGGAACCAACCCCGTTGAGTGTCTCCAAGGTAGAACCGACCCCGTTGAGCGTCCCAAAGACAAAACCAACCCCGTTGGGTGTCTCCAAGGTGGAACCGACCCCGTTGAACATCTCAAAGACAGAACCAACCCTGTTGGGTGTCTCCAAGGTGGAACCGACCCCCTCGGGCGCCTCCAAGGTAGAACCAACCCTGTTGGGTGTCTCCAAGGTGGAACCGACCCCCTCGGGCGCCTCCAAGGCGCCGCCGGGAGCCCCGAAACGCCGCCGGGAAGGCGGGGCGGCGCCGGGGGCCAAGCGACGTCGCACCACGCTGCAGCCGGGGCAGGTGGCGGCTCTGCGGCGCTGGTACGCGGGCGACTCGGCGCCGGGACGCCCGGCCCTGGAGGCCATGGCCGCCCGCCTGGGGCTGGGGCGACGCGTGGTGCAAGTGTGGTTCCAGAACGCCCGGGCTCGGGAACGCAAGGCTCAGCTCCGGCCGCCCCACGGCCGGGGGGCAGCCAGCCCTACCGGCGCCGGCGACCTCAGCGATTCGGCCTCGTCCTCCTCCTCCTCCTCGTCCTCGTTGTTCTCCTCGTTGCCCTCGTCCTCCTTCTCCTCCACGTTCTCCTCGTCCTCCACGTTCTCCTCATCGGATCCGGGTCCCGGCGGCCGCGCGCCCACGTGTCCGGGCCGCAGCTGCTCCGGGCCTGTCCCCTCTGCCGTGGGGCGGCCCTGCCCCACACCTCCGCCCGGGGTCCCCTCTTCTCCCCCGGGCACCTGGCCCGGCTCCGGGCGGCCGTGGGGCAGGAGGAGGCTCCTCCCCCTGCCGCCGCCGCCGGGGGGTGCTGAGCTGGGGGGCGGGGGGGGGGGGAGACCCCCTAGGCCTTGGGGTCCCTATGGGGCTGCCGTGGGGCTGGGATGAGCCGTGGGGGGGGTGCAGGGTTGGGGGGGCGCTATGGGGCCGCTCCTTCCCCCCCATTTTGGGGGATTTCCTCCTTTTTAGGGCTTTTTTTTTTCTGCTTTCGGAATTTTAAGTTAAAAGGTTTAATTTTATCGCGGGGGGGCGGAAAAAAGGGGGAAAATGGCGCGTTTTTGGGGGGGGGAACCCAAAACCCCCCGGAACGGGCAAAACCGGGAGCCAATAACAAGAGCGGTGGATTCTCCACTGTCTCGTACGAGGGTTGCGCACGGGGGGGGGGGGGGGGGATTAAGTTATTAATTAACACCAAGAAACGGGGCTTAATTAAGCCACTAATTAATACCGAAGGCAGAAAAGGGGCTAATTAAGCTCTTAATTAATCCGAAGCGCTAATAGCCACTAATTAATACCGAAGGCAGAAAAGGGGCTAATTAAGCTCTTAATTAATCCGAAGCGCTAACGAGGCTCCTCCTGACTCTGCCGCCTCTCCCCCCTTTTCGCCGCTAATTAAATGACTTAATTAATCACCAACAGCCTCATTCCCAGGAGAGCGTCGCCGTGGTAACGAGAGCCAACGAGAGAGGTTTTTTTTGGGGAAAAAGATGTTTATTGGGGCCCCCCCCGCGGGGGGCAGGATCAGCGTCGCCGGCGGAAACCTGCAGGGAGGAAACGGGGAAGGGGGGATGTGAGGGGCCCAGGCGTCCGGGTGGGAGGGGGCCCAGGCGTCCGGGCCGGGGGGGGGGAAGGAGGGGGAACCTCACCCTTCTTCTTCCTCTTCGCCACCTTCGGCTGCTTCTTCTTCTTCTTCCTCGGGGGCGTCTCGTCCTGGGGGGAGCGAGAAGGGGGGGGGGGGTGTGCGCGAGGGGGCCCAGGCGTCCGGGTGCCCCCCCCCCCCGGCCCCGAGGGGCCCAGGCGTCCGGTTACCTGCAGGCCGGGGCCCAGCAGGGCGGCAGTGGCGGCGCCGAAGTGGGGGAGGGAGTCGAGGTTCTCGGCCCCCCCGGACGCCTGGGCCCACTGCCGCCGCCGCCGCGCCCGCTCCCGCCGGCTCTCGCTCAGCCGCACCAGCATGGCCTCCTCGTAGCGCGTCCTGCGGGCCCAGGCGTCCCGGGCGTCGCCGATGCGTCCGCACCCGCTCGGGGCCCAGGCGTCCGGGGAACGCTCCCCCCCCCCCATCCGGGGGGCCCAGGCGTCCGGGGTGGCCTCCCTCCACCCCACATCTCCCCTAGGGACCCAGGTGGCCGGGGAAGGGGCCCAGGCGTCCGGGAGGGGCCCAGGCATCGGGAAGGGACCCAGGCGTCCGGGAAGGGACCCAGGTGTCCGGGGAAGGGGCCCAGGCGTCCGGAGAGGGACCCAGGCGTCCGGGAAGGGGCCCAGGCGTCCGGGGAAGGGACCCAGGCGTCCGGGAGGGGCCCAGGCATCTGGGTGAAGGGGCCCAGGCGTCCGGGTGAAGGGGCCCAGGTGTCCGGGTGAAGGGGCCCAGGCGTCCGGGGAAGGGGCCCAGGCGTCCGGGAAGGGGCCAGGCGTCCGGGGGAAGGGGCCCAGGCGTCCGGGGGAAGGGGCCCAGGTGTCCGGGTGAAGGGGCCCAGGCGTCCGGGAAGGGGCCCAGGCGTCCGGGAAAGGGGCCCAGGCGTCCGGGAGAGGGGCCCAGGCGTCCGGGGGAAGGGGCCCAGGCGTCCGGCTCACCTGTCGCGCAGCAGCCGCCCCCCCGGGGCTTGGGGCCCCCCCGGCACCTCCTCGGGGGCCTCGCTCAGCTCCTCGCGCAGCTCCCGCAGCACCGAGCTGCTCAGCGCCCGACGCCGCAGCCGCTCCCGCGCCCGCTCCGCCCGCTCTGGCCCCGCCTCCTCTGCGCGGGGGGAGGGGGGGTGTCAGGGCCCAGGCGTCCGGGATGGGGCCCAGGCGTCCGGGTGCCTCCCACCCCCCAACTAGGGAGGCCCAGGCATCCGGGAAGGGGCCCAGGCGTCCGGGACGGGAACCTCAGGATGGGGCCCAGGCGTCCGGGTGCCTCCCACCCACCAACTAGGGGGGCCCAGGCGTCCGGGAAGGGGCCCAGGTGTCCGGGACGGGAACCTCAGGATGGGGCCCAGGCGTCCGGGCGCCGCCGCTCACCGTACTGCACCGGCACCAGGCGGGGGGGGACGTATCTGCGCCCCCCGCCCAGGCCCGGCGCCTTCGGCCCTCCCGCTCCTTCCTCCTTCTCTTCCTTCTCTTCCTCCTCCTCTTCCTCCTGCTGCCGCCGCAGACGTCAAAACCCGGGGTGGGGGGGACCCGGGCACCCCCCCCAGAGGGGCCCAGGCGTCCGGGCGCCCCCCCCTCCCCCACTCACCCGCGTCACCAGGTTGCCGGGGGCAGGACGGAAGCGCAGCGGGTCGTTGTCACCTGGGAAAGGGGATGACGGACAGCTGTCAATCACCGCCCAGGGGCATCCGGGAGGGGCCCAGGCGTCCGGGCGGGAAGGGAGGGGAGGGAAGGGCCCAGGCGTCCGGGCGCTCACCCAGGGCCCCGGCGGCCGCCGCCCGCAGCAGCTTCTCCACCTGGTACTTGAGGCGCTGCTCCAGCGGCCGCATCTTCTCCAGCACCTGTGGGGGGGCCCAGGCGTCCGGGATCCCCCCCCCCACACGAGGGGCCCAGGCGTCCGGGATCCCCTCCCCCAACGAGGGGCCCAGGCGTCCGGGATCCCCCTCAACAAGGGGCCCAGGCGTCCGGGATCCCCTCCCCCAACAAGGGGCCCAGGCGTCCGGGATCCCCCCCACAACGAGGGGCCCAGGCGTCTGGGATCCGCCCCCCCACACGAGGGGCCCAGGCGTCCGGGATCCCCCCCCAACAAGGGGCCCAGGCGTCCGGATCCCCTCCCCCCACAACGAGGGGCCCAGGCGTCCGGGATTCCCCCCCCCCCCCACAACGAGGGGGCCCAGGCGTCCGGGATCCCCCCCTCAACAAGGGGCCCAGGCGTCCGGGATCCCCCCCCCCCCCACAACGAGGGGCCCAGGCGTCCGGGATCCCCCCCCCCCACAACGAGGGGCCCAGGCGTCCGGGATCCCCCCCCCCCCCCACAACGAGGGGCCCAGGCGTCCGGGTCCCCCCCCCAAAACAGGAGCAGACCCAGAAGCTCCGCCCCCCATTACTTAGCCACAAGCCCCGCCTCCCCCAGGCCCCTCCCACCACCCCAGCCCCTCCCACCACCCCAGGCCCCACCCCCAGATCCCCCAACCACCATCCCCTCCCCTTTCCCCCTTCAAGCCCCAGGCCAAGCCAGGCCCCGCCCCCTGCCCTCCCAGGCCCCGCCCCCCTCACCACGCGGGTCTCCAGGAGGCGGGGCACGGCGGGGACCGCCCCCAGCGAGGCCCCGCCCACCTTGGCCCCACCACCAGGGCCAGGTCCTGCAGGTAGAGCAGCAGCAGCTGGGGGCGGAGCTCCAGCAGGGACAGGCCCTTGCGGGGGGGGGCGGGGTCAGCGCTGGCTCCGCCCCCTTCCCCCCAGGACCTGCCCACGTCCCTCCCTCCTCCATCACCCCCCCCCGGCGCCTCCCTATGGGGCAGGGACCCCCCCGGTGTCTCTCTATGGGGCAGGGACCCCCCAATGTGTCCCTATGGGGCAGGGACCCCCCGCCCCCCCTGCTATGGGCAGGGACCCCCCTGGCACGTCCATATGGGGCTGGGACCCCCCCCGGCGCGTCTCTATGGGGCAAGGACCCCCCTAATGTGTCCCTATGGGGCAGGACCTTCCCCAGCATGTCCCTATGGGGCAGGGACCCCCCCCCAACGCGGCCCTATGGGGCAGGGACCCCCCCTACTGTGTCCCTATGGGGCAGGGACGCCCCCCGCCCCCCCCGCTATGGGGCAGGGACCCCCAAGTCCCCCCCCCCCCTTTCCCCCCTCCCCCCCCCCGGTACCTGCTCGGTGCGGAGCTGCCCCTCCCGCACCCGCCGCAGCAGCGTCCGCGCATGCGCCGTGACGGCGGCCACCTGCGGGGGGGGTCAGGGGTCACCGGTGCGGGTCAGAGGGCACCGGGGAGCGGGGGGGAGGGGGGGGGCGGCCCCTACCTGGTCGCGCAGCGCCGCCAGCAGCGCCAGCGCCTCCGCCGCCTCCGCCGCCATTTTGGGCGCCCCGCACGTCCGCACGCTGCCGCCGCCGCCGCTGCAAGGAGCGGCCAATCGGCGCGCGCCGCCGCCGCCGCCGCGGGCCAATCGGAGCGGCGAGGAGGCGGGGCGAAGCTTTCCCGCCCTGGCGGCGGGAGGATGGGGAGGGGCTTTTGGGAGGGGTTATGTGATTGGCCAATGGGAACGCTCCGAGGCGGGGGACTGACAAGCGCGCGGCCAATGAGAGGCGGCGGATGGGCCATAGAGACCGGAAGCGGGGGTAGAGGCGGCCGGAAGGAGGAGCGGGAGGACTCCGAGCCCTTCTCCAGCCCCACACGTGTCCCCTGTGGGTCCTCCAGCCCCACATGTGACCCCTATGGAGCCCCCCAGCCCCACTGGAGACCCCTATGACCCCCCCAGACCCACAGGGGTCCCCTAAGAGGCCCCCCAGCCCATAGGAGCCCCCCCAGCCCCACACAAGCCCCCCCCAGCCCCACTCGAGCTCCCCAAGGGCTTCCCAGCCCCACAGCAGCTCCCCAGCAGCCCCATAGGAGCCCCCCCCCAGCCCCACAGAACCCCCCCAGCGCCATAGACACCCCCAGCCCCATAGGAACCCCCCAGCCCCATAGGACCCCCGTCAGTCCCATAGGACCCCCCCAGCCCCATAGACCCCCACCGCCCCATAGCGACCCCCCAGCCCCCCAGAAGCCCCCAGCCCCATAGGACCCCCCCAGCCTATAGACCCCCCCCAGCCCCATAGTGACTCCCCAGCCCCCTGTGAGCCCCTCCAGCCCCACAGGACCCCCCCAGCCCCATAGAACCCCCCCCAGCCCCACAGGACCCCCCCAGCCCTATAGACCTCCCCCAGCCCCATAGCGATCCTCCAGCCCCATAGCGATCACCCAGCCCCCTGTGAGCCCCCCTAGCCCCACAGACCCCCCCAGCCCCATAGCGACCCCCCAGCCCCATAGGAACCCCCCCAGCCCCATAGATACACCCAGCCCCATAGGACCCCCCCAGCCCCACAGAAGCCCCCCAGCAGCAGTCGGAGGCAGCTCTAGAAACGCCGGCGGCCGTTTATTGCCCCCCCGGAGCCGCTGGCGGGGGGGGGGGAGAGGGGGGACATGACACAGATTTGGGGGGGGGGGGGGACACACGACACGCGCGCGGCAGGGGGGGTGGGGAGGGGGAAGCCGTGGGGCAGAAAGGGGGGGGGGGGGTCAGCGGCGGCCCCCCCGGTCCCGCACGGGGGGTGCTGCGGCTGCGGCTGCGACTGCGGCGCTTGGCGTCGCGCCGATCCCGCTCCCGCTCCCGCTCCCCCCGCTCCCGATCCCCGCTCCCGCTCCCGGTCCCGGTCCCGCTCCCGCTCGCGGGGGGGGGCCCCGCTCGGCTCCCGCCGTGGGGCCGGAGGCGGGGGCGGACGCCGTGGGGCCGGACGCCGTGGGGCCGGACGCCGCGGGGGCGGCGGCGGAGGCGGAGGAGGAAGAGGAGGGAGGAGGAGGAGGAGGAGGAGGAGGAGGAGGCCGCTCGCGGTGGTCGCGGTGGTCGCGCCGGCCCTTGTCGCGCTCGGGCTGCCGCCCCCGCTGCTGCCGCTGCTCCTCTTCCTCCTGCTCCTTGCGGCGCCGCTCGCGCTCCCGGGCCCGCGCCGCCCGCTCCGCCTGCTTCTGCACGAACTGAGACCCCCCGCGGCGACGGGTCACGCTTGGGGGCACTTGGGGGGCGGTTTGGGGTGGGGGGAGTGGTTGGGGGGCAGTTGGGGGTGCTTAGGGCAGTTGGAGGCAATTGGGGGGCGGTTGGGGGGCAGTTGGGGGGTGGTTGGGGGGCTCCTGGGCCCGCGCCGCCCGCTCCGCCTGCTTCTGCACGAACTGAGACCCCCCGCGGCGACGGGTCACGCTTGGGGGGCACTTGGGGGGCGGTTTGGGGTGGGGGGAGTGGTTGGGGGGCAGTTGGGGGTGCTTAGGGGCAGTTGGAGGCAATTGGGGGGCGGTTGGGGGGCAGTTGGGGGGTGGTTGGGGGGCTCCTGGGCCCGCGCCGCCCGCTCCGCCTGCTTCTGCACGAACTGAGACCCCCGCGGCGACGGGTCACGCTTGGGGGGCGCTTGGGGGGCGGTTGGGGGGAGGTTGGGGGAGGTTGGGGGCAATTGGGGGGCAGTTGGAGGTGGTTGGGGGCAGTTGGGGGGTGGTTGAGAGCAATTGGGGGCAGTTGGGGGCAGGTGGGGGGTGGTTGGGGGCAATTGGGGTGGTTGGGGGTGCTGGGGTAGGTTGGGGGGCAGTTGGGGCAGTTGGGGGGCAGCTGGAGGTGGTTGGGGGTGGTTGGGGGGTGGTCAGGAGCAATTGGGCAGTTGGGGCGGTTGGAGGCGGTTGGGGGCAGTTGGGGGTGGTTGGGGGGTGGTCAGGAGCAATTGGGGGGCAGTTGGGGGCAATTGGGGGGCAGTTGGAGGTGGTCAGGGGGCAGTTGGAGGCAGTTGGGGAGCAATTGGGGGCGGTTGGGGGGAGGTTGGGGGGCAGTTGGGGGCAATTGGGGGGCAGTTGGGGGTGGTCGGGGGCAGTTGGGAGTGGTTTGGGGCAATTGGGGGGCAGTTGGTGGCGGTCGGGGGCAGTTGGAGGTGGTTGGGGGGCAGTTGGGGGCGGTTGGAAGTGGCTGGGGGCAGTTGGGGGGTGGTTGGGGGCAGTTGGGGGTGGTTGGGGGCAATTGGGGGTGGTTGAGGAGCAGCTGGAGGTGGTTGGGGGCGGTTGGGGGCAGTTGAAGATGGCTGCAGGCAGTTGGGGGGCAGTTGGGGGGTGGTCAGGAGCAATTGGGGGCATTTGGGGGCAGTTGGGGGCGGTTTGGGCAATTGGGGTGGTTGGGGCAGTTGGGGGTCGGTTGGGGGGCAGTTCGGGTGGTTGGGGGCAGTTGGGGGCAGCTGGAGTTGGTTGGGGGCAGTTGGGGGCAGTCGGGGGGTAGTTGGAGGTGGTTGGGGGTCGGTCGGGGGCAGTTAAGGGGACGTGGGGGGACGCGAGGGGCCCCAGGAACGTGACAAGCCCCAGCGCAGCTGTGTGTGGGGGGGAAGCCCCGCCCCCAGCCCCTCGCCCCGCCCCCAGCCCCGCCCACCTGGGTGTCGGTCAGCGGCAGCCAATAGATGCAGGGCGCCGCCTTGGTCTTGCGGAACAGGTCGTCCAGCAGCTTCGCCGGCGGCTCCTCAGGGGGCTTCTCTGGGGGGCGGGGCAAGGGGGCGGGGTCAGCACCGCCAGGCCACGCCCCCCCTCTGCCAGGCCACACCCCCTCCACTCAGCACTGCTCCCCTGCAGCCACCCCCCCGGCAGTGTTTCCCCATAAGCCCCGCCCCTATAGCCACGCCCCCCTCCCTGCATGGCCACACCCCCAGCAGTGCCCTGTCTTGGCCACGCCCCCTTCTTGCACAGCCACACCCCTGCTGCCTGCCAGTGTTCTATCCTAGCCCCGCCCCCCCCGCGGTGTGGCCACGCCCCCCACCCCCTCTCGGCAGTGTTCCCCCCATAGCCCCGCCCCCTCCTCGCATAGCCCCGCCCCCACCCCCGCGCCACGCCTCCCCCTGCTCCTTCCTCACAGCCATTCCCCTGCTCCCAGGCAGCGTTCCACCCATAGCCACGCCCCCCCGCCGCGTGGCCACGCCCCCTCCACCACGCAGCCACACCCCCTCAGCAGCATTCCACCCATAGCCACGCCCCCTCCCTGCATGGCCACGCCCCTTCCCTGCACAGCCATTCCCCTGCTCCCAGGCAGCGTTCCACCCACAGCCACGCCCCCCCCGCCGCGTGGCCACGCCCCCCTTCCCGCACAGCCACACCCCCCATTGCCTCCCCAGCAGCGTTCCACCCTAGCCCCGCCCCCTCCCCACACGGCCACGCCCCCCTCCCCTCACAGCCACCCCCTCCCTTCAGCGTTCTACCCTAGCCACGCCCCCTCCACGCACGGCCACGCCCCCTCCCCGCACAGCCACACCCCCCATTGCCTCCCCAGCAGCGTCCCATCCTAGCCCCGCCCCCTCCCGGCGCGTCCCCGCCCCTCCGCGTCCCCGCCCACCTTTCTTGTCGGGGCGGCGCTCGCGGGAGCTGGGGGCGGTCCTTGTCGGGGGGGCGGTGCCGGGGGCGGGGCTCGCGGGGGGCGGAGCCGGAGCGGGAGCGGGAGCGGGGGGCCCCTTGTCGCGGTCCCACTCCCGCTCGCCCGCGTCCGCCCTCCCTCCTCTCCATCTCCCGCTCCCGCTCCGCCCACTGGGCGCGCTCCGCCTCCCGGGGGGGCCGCCCCGCCCCGCCCCCGCCCGAGGCACCGCCCCCCGCCGCCCCCTCCTCCCCCGCCCGGCCCCGCCCCCTCCCGCCCCGCCCCACGAGGCCCCGCCTCCTCCGCCGGACCCTCCGCCCGCTCCGGCGCCAGCCCCCGGTGGAAGTCCAGCTGGGGGGCACAACGGGGGGGGGGGGGGGGGGGAGGGAAGGGGGGAGGTCGTCACTGCCCCACGGCCTGACCCACGGCCCCCTGGGCCGCCCCACGGCCCCCTGCCCTGCCCCATATCACCCTGCGGACCCCCCATCCTGCCCACAGCCCCCACGACCTGCCCCACGGATTCCCAACCTGCCCCACAGCCCCCATAACCTGCCCCACGGGACCCCCCATCCTGCCCCACGGACCCCATAAGCTGCCCCACAGCCTCCCGGCCTGCCCCACGCTGCCCCACAGCCTGCCCCACGGCACCCTGGGCCGCCCCACGGCCTCCCAGCCTGCCCCACAGCCCCCCCAACCTGCCCCACAGCCCCCATAACCTGCCCCACGAGACCCCCAACCTGCCCCATGGCCCCCATAAGCTGCCCCACGGGCTCCCGACCCGCCCCATGGGACCCCTATCCTGCCCCACGGCACCCATAACCTGCTCCACAGCCCCCCCATCCTGCTCCATGGCTCCCTATTCTGCCCCATGGGACCCCTATCCTGCCCCACATGTCCCATCCTGCCCCACAGCCCCCACGACCAGCCCTACAGAACCCCCCCGTCCTGCTCTAGGTACCTCCCCCCAGCCCCATAACCCCGCCCCTTGCCCCATAGCCCCGCCCTTGCCCCACAACCCCGCCCCCCCAGCTCTACCCCCCCCCAGCACCCCCCACGACCGGCCCCACGGACCCAACCCCATCCTGCCCCCATAGCCCCGCCCCCTGCTCCCCTAGCCCCGCCCCCTCGCCCCCCCAGGCCCCGCCCCCTCCTCACCTCCTCCTGCTGGGCGAAGTCGGCCGCCAGCACCTTGGGGTTCGACTGGGGCCACTTGACGCCGTGCAGCGCGTTGCGCGTGGCCACCGCCTCCTCCACCGAGGCGTACTGCGGGGGGCGGGGGGGCGGGGCTGTGACCCGTGGCCCCGCCCCCCTGCACCACGGCCCCGCCCCCCTGCTCCACGGCACCGCCCCCCGGAGCCGCCCCCCCCCCCCCTGCACCCCGCCTCCCCTGGAGCCGCCACTGCCTCCTCCACCGAGGTGTACTGCGGGAGGGGGGCGGAGCCAAGGGGGCGGAGCCATGAGTCACAGCCACGCCCCCCTGCACCATGGCTCCGCCCCCCCCCCCGAGCCGCCCCACGCACCCACCCCCTGGAGCTGCCACTGCCTCCTCCACTGAGGGCGTACTGAGGGGGGGGGGGCGGAGCCAAGGGGGGCGGGGCTGAGTCACAGCCACGCCCCCTGCAACACGGCCCCGCCCCCTGCCCCATGGCCCCGCCCACAGAGCCGCCCAACAGTGCCGCCCCCCAGAGCCGCCACCGCCTCCTCCACCGAGGCGTACTGTGGGGTGGGGGGGGCGGAGCCATGACCCACGACTCCGCCCCCACAGCCCCCCGGCCCCGCCCCCCCGGCCCCCCGGCCCCGCCCTCACCGTGACGTAGCAGTGCGACTTGATCTTGTCGATCCAGAAGCCGTCGTCGCGCAGGGTCCCCGTCCGGCCCAGCAGCTCCTTCAGTTGCCCCAGAGTGAACGGCCGCACCTGCGCCAGCAAACCCACGGGGGCGTCACATGGGGGGGGGCGATGTGGGGCATCGTGGGCATCATGGGACATCATGGGATGTCATGGGACGTCATGGGACATCACGGGACGTCATGGGACGTCATGGGGCATCAAGGAACATCAAGGAACATCATGGGGCATCACAGGACGTCATGGACGTGACATGGGGCCACGCAGGATGACACGGGACCACACGGGACGTCACGTATGGGGCACGTGGGGTGACACGGGGCATCGTGGGGCATCATGGGACATCGTGGGGCATCGTGGGACATCAAGGAACATCAAGAAACATCAAGGAACATCATGGGGCATCATGGGATGTCATGGGACATGACATGAGGTCACACAGGATGACATGGGACCACATAGGACGTCACGTATGGGGCACGTGGGGTGACACGGGGCATCGTGGGGCATCATGGGACATCGTGGGGCATCAAGGAACATCAAGGAACATCATGGGCATCACGGGACATCATAGAACATCATGAGGCATCATGGGACATGACATGTGGCCACGCAAGATGACATGGGAGCACATAGAACGTCACATATGGGCACGTGGGGTGACACGGGGCATCGTGGGGCATCATGGGACATCATGGGGCATCATGGGACATCACGGGACGTCATGGGACATGACATGGGGCCACGCAGGATGACACGGGACCACATGGAACGTCACGTATGGGGCACGTGGGGCGACACGGGGCATCGTGGGACATCATGGGGCGACACGGGACGTCACGGCTGATCCTCAGCCCCGCACAGAGGATCCTGGGAGCAGCCCCAGCCCCACACGTGTGGGTCCAGCCCCACGGAGCAGCTCCCAGCCCCATGTAAGAAGGTCCCAGCCCCACGTAGAAGGTCCCAGCCCCACGTAGAAGGTTCCCAGCCCCACGTAGGAGGTTCCCAACCCCACGTAGAAGGTCCCAACCCCACGTAGAAGGTTCCCAGCCCCACGTAGAAGGTTCCCAACCCCACGTAGGAGGTTCCCAGCCCCACGTAGAAGGTTCCCAGCCCCACGTAGAAGGTTCCCAACTCCACGTAGAAGGTCCCAGCCCCACGTAGAAGGTTCCAACCCCACGTAGGAGGTTCCCAACCCCACGTAGGAGGTTCCCAGCCCCACGTAGAAGGTCCCAGCCCCACGTAGAAGGTTCCAACCCCACGTAGGAGGTTCCCAACCCCACGTAGAAGGTTCCCAGCCCCACGTAGAAGGTTCCCAACCCCACGTAGAAGGTTCCCAACCCCACGTAGGAGGTTCCCAACCCCACGTAGAAGGTTCCCAGCCCCACGTAGAAGGTTCCAACCCCACGTAGGAGGTTCCCAACCCCACGTTGAAGGTTCCCAACCCCACGTAGGAGGTTCCCAACCCCACGTAGGAGGTTCCCAGCCCCACGTAGGAGGTTCCCAACCCCACGTAGAAGGTTCCCAACCCCACGTAGGAGGTTCCAACCCCACGTAGGAGGTTCCCAACCCCACGTTGAAGGTTCCCAACCCCACGTAGGAGGTTCCCAACCCCACGTAGGAGGTTCCAACCCCACGTAGAAGGTTCCCAGCCCCACGTAGGAGGTTCCCAGCCCCACGTAGGAGGTTCCCAGCCCCACGTAGAAGGTTCCCAACCCCACGTAGGAGGTTCCCAACCCCACGTAGAAGGTTCCCAGCCCCACGTAGGAGGTTCCCAACCCCACGTAGGAGGTTCCCAACCCCACGTAGGAGGTTCCCAACCCCACGTTGAAGGTTCCCAACCCCACGTAGGAGGTTCCCAACCCCACGTAGAAGGTTCCCAACCCCACGTAGGAGGTTCCCAACCCCACGTAGAAGGTTCCCAACCCCACGTAGGAGGTTCCCAGCCCCACGTAGGAGGTTCCCAGCCCCACGTAGGAGGTTCCCAACCCCACGTAGGAGGTTCCCAACCCCACGTAGGAGGTTCCCAGCCCCACGTAGGAGGTTCCCAACCCCACGTAGGAGGTTCCCAACCCCACGTAGAAGGTTCCCAGCCCCACGTAGGAGGTTCCCAACCCCACGTAGGAGGTTCCCAACCCCACGTAGAAGGTTCCCAACCCCACGTAGGAGGTTCCCAACCCCACGTAGAAGGTTCCCAACCCCACGTAGGAGGTTCCCAGCCCCACGTAGGAGGTTCCCAACCCCACGTAGGAGGTTCCCAGCCCCACGTAGGAGGTTCCCAACCCCACGTAGAAGGTTCCCAACCCCACGTAGGAGGTTCCCAACCCCACGTAGGAGGTTCCCAACCCCACGTAGGAGGTTCCCAGCCCCACGTAGGAGGTTCCCAACCCCACGTAGGAGGTTCCCAACCCCACGTAGAAGGTTCCCAGCCCCACGTAGGAGGTTCCCAACCCCACGTAGGAGGTTCCCAACCCCACGTAGAAGGTTCCCAACCCCACGTAGGAGGTTCCCAACCCCACGTAGAAGGTCCCAACCCCACGTAGGAGGTTCCCAGCCCCACGTAGGAGGTTCCCAGCCCCACGTAGGAGGTTCCCAACCCCACGTAGGAGGTTCCCAGCCCCACGTAGGAGGTTCCCAACCCCACGTAGAAGGTTCCCAACCCCACGTAGAAGGTCCCAACCCCACGTAGGAGGTTCCCAACCCCACGTAGGAGGTTCCCAGCCCCACGTAGGAGGTTCCCAACCCCACGTAGGAGGTTCCCAGCCCCACGTAGGAGGTTCCCAGCCCCACGTAGAAGGTTCCCAGCCCCACGTAGAAGGTTCCCAACTCCACGTAGAAGGTCCCAACCCCACGTAGGAGGTTCCCAACCCCACGTAGGAGGTTCCCAGCCCCACGTAGGAGGTTCCCAACCCCACGTAGGGGGTTCCCAACCCCACGTAGAAGGTTCCCAACCCCACGTAGAAGGTTCCCAACCCCACGTAGGAGGTTCCCAGCCCCACGTAGGAGGTTCCCAGCCCCACGTAGGAGGTTCCCAACCCCACGTAGGAGGTTCCCAACCCCACGTAGGAGGTTCCCAACCCCACGTAGGAGGTTCCCAGCCCCACGTAGGAGGTTCCCAGCCCCACGTAGGAGGTTCCCAACCCCACGTAGAAGGTTCCCAACCCCACGTAGAAGGTTCCCAGCCCCACGTAGGAGGTTCCCAACCCCACGTAGGAGGTTCCCAACCCCACGTAGGAGGTTCCCAACCCCACGTAGAAGGTTCCCAACCCCACGTAGGAGGTTCCCAACCCCACGTAGAAGGTTCCCAACCCCACGTAGAAGGTCCCAACCCCACGTAGGAGGTTCCCAACCCCACGTAGGAGGTTCCCAACCCCACGTAGAAGGTTCCCAACCCCACGTAGAAGGTCCCAACCCCACGTAGGAGGTTCCCAACCCCACGTAGAAGGTTCCCAGCCCCACGTAGAAGGTTCCCAACCCCACGTAGGAGGTTCCCAGCCCCACGTAGGAGGTTCCCAGCCCCACGTAGAAGGTTCCCAGCCCCACGTAGGAGGTTCCCAACTCCACGTAGAAGGTCCCAACCCCACGTAGGAGGTTCCCAACCCCACGTAGGAGGTTCCCAGCCCCACGTAGGAGGTTCCCAACCCCACGTAGGAGGTTCCCAACCCCACGTAGAAGGTTCCCAGCCCCACGTAGGAGGTTCCCAACCCCACGTAGGAGGTTCCCAACCCCACGTAGAAGGTTCCCAGCCCCACGTAGGAGGTTCCAACCCCACGTAGGAGGTTCCCAGCCCCACGTAGAAGGTCCCAGCCCCACGTAGGAGGTTCCCAACCCCACGTAGGAGGTTCCCAACCCCACGTAGGAGGTTCCCAACCCCACGTAGAAGGTTCCCAACCCCACGTAGGAGGTTCCCAGCCCCACGTAGGAGGTTCCAACCCCACGTAGAAGGTTCCCAACCCCACGTAGGAGGTTCTCAGCCCCACGGAAGAAGGTCCCAGCCCCATGGACACTCACCAGGTTGCAGACGTGGACGATGGGGCTGGGGGCGGCGCGGGGGGGCGAGGGCCGGGGCGCCGTGCGCACGGGGTCGTCGATGGTCACCGAGACGCCCAGGCGCTGCTGGCTGATGGAGCGCCGCGTCCGCGAGTCGCCCGGCGCCGCTGCCACCGCTGCGAGGGGCAGGGGGGGACAACAAGGGACACGGTGGCGTCACCCGCACCCGGGTCCCCCACGTGTCCCCCCCCAACGTCCCTCCGTGTCCCGTGTCCCCCCATCTCCCCACGTGTCCTATATCCCCACATGTCCCATGTCCCCCCATGTCCCCATGTGTCACGTGTCCCATATCCATGTCCCATGTCCCCCCACGTCCCTCCATGTCCCATGTCCCCCCATGTCCCCATGTGTCCCATGTGCCCCCACACGTCCCATATCCCCGTGTCCCTGTGTCCCATGTCCCCATGTCCCTGTGTCACGTGTCCCATGTCCCCCATGTCCCACATCCCATGTCACGTGTCCCCCATGTCCCCACGTGTCCCCCCATGGGTCCCCACATGTGCCCATATCCCCCTACGTGCCCCTGTGTCCCATGTCCCCATGTGTCCTATATCCCCACATGTCCCATGTCCCCATGTGTCACGTGTCCCATGTCCCCCCATGTCCCCATGTGTCCCCTCATGTGTCCCCCCCATGTCCCATGTCCCCACGTGCCCCCCTATGGGTCCCTGTGTCATCCCATGTGCCCCAGCGTGTCCCCACGTGTCCCCACATGTCCCCAAGCGTGTCCCATGTCCTCACATGTCCCATGTCCCCATGTGCCCGTCTCATGTCCCCACGTCCTGCTACGTGTCCCCATGTCCCATGTGTCCCTGTGTCCATGTGCCGCAGCGTGTCCCCACGTGTCCGCCCATGTCCCCAAGTGTGTCCCCATGTCCCCGTGTGCCCCTGTCTCATGTCCCCACATCTCCCCCTACGTGTCCCCGTGTCCCATGTCCCCATATCCCACGTGTCCCTGTGTCCATGTGCCCCAGCGTGTCCCCACGTGTCCGCCCATGTCCCCAAGCGTGTCCCCATGTCCCCGCGTGTCCCATGTCCCCGTGTGCCTGTCTCATGTCCCCCGTGTCCCCCCCCGTGTCCCCCCCCGCTCACCTTTCTTGCCCTCGTGCTCGGCGCCGGGGGGTGGCAGCGGCCCCTCAGCTGGCGGCAGCGGCAGCGGCAGCAGCGGCGGCAGCAGCGGCGGCGGCGGAGGCGGCGGCAGGGCCTGGGGCCGCTCTTCCTCGCCCTCCTTCTCCTCCTCATCCTCCTCCTCCTCCTCCTCCCGGCCCTGCCCGTTCTCCTGCCCCTCGGCTGGCACCACCTGGGGGGGGGGGGGGGACAACGTGGCGTGGGCCCAAGCGTCCGGGCGAGGGGAATGACGCGGGCCCAGGCGTCCGGGCGAAGGGAACGACGCGGGCCCAGGCGTCCGGGTGAGGGGACACAACGTGGGCCCAGGTGTCCGGGCAGGGGGAACGACATGGGCCCAGGCATCCGGGCGAGGGTGATGACACGGGCCCAGGAGTCTGGGCGATGGGACACACTGAGCCCAGGCGTCCGGGCGGGGGGAATGATGTGGGCCCAGGCGTCCGGGCGAGGGGAATGACATGGGCCCAGGCGTCCGGGCAAGGGGAACGACGCGGGCCCAGGCGTCCGGGCAAGGGGAACGACGCGGGCCCAGGTGTCCGGGCGAGGGGAACGATGTGGGCCCAGGCGTCCGGGAGAGGGACACAATGCGGGCCCAGGTGTCCGGGCAAGGGGAACGACATGGGCCCAGGCGTCCGGGCGAGGGGACACAACGCGGGCCCAGGCGTCCGGGCGAGGGGAACGACGCGGGCCCAGGCGTCCGGGCGAGGGGACACAACGCGGGCCCAGGCATCCGGGTGAAGGACACAACGTGGGCCCAGGCGTCCGGGCAGGGGGAACGACGCGGGCCCAGGCGTCCGGGCGATGAGACACACTGAACCCAGGCGTCCGGGCGAGGGGAATGACACGGGCCCAGGCGTCCGGGTGAGGGACACGACGTGGGCCCAGGCATCCGGGCGAGGAGAATGATGTGGGCCCAGGCGTCCGGGCGAGGGGACACGAGGAGCCCAGGCGTCCGGGCGAGGGGACACGACGCGGGCCCAGGCGTCCGGGCAGGGGGAACGATGCGGGCCCAGGCGTCCGGGTGAAGGGAACGACGCGGGCCCAGGCGTCCGGGCAAAGGGAACAGCATGGGCCCAGGCGTCCAGGCGAGGGGAAAGACGCGGGCCCAGGCGTCCGGGTGAAGGACACAACGTGGGCCCAGGTGTCCGGGCGATGGGACACACTGAACCCAGGCGTCCGGGCGGGGGGGAACGATGTGGGCCCAGGCGTCCGGGCGAGGGGAGGCAGGGAGCCCAGGCATCCGGGTGAGGGGACACAACGTGGGCCCAGGCGTCCGGGCGAGGGGAACGATGCGGGCCCAGGCGTCCGGGCGAAGGACACGACGCGGGCCAAGGCGTCCGGGCGAGGGGAACGACGCGGGCCCAGGCGTCCGGGCAAGGGGAACGACGCGGGCCCAGGTGTCCGGGCGAGGGGAACGACGTGGGCCCAGGCATCCGGGCGAGGGGAACGACGCGGGCCCAGGCATCCGGGCGATGGGACACACTGAGCCCAGGCGTCCGGGCGAGGGGAACGACGCGGGCCCAGGCGTCCGGGCGAGGGGACACGAGGAGCCCAGGCGTCCGGGCGAGGGGAACGACGCGGGCCAAGGTGTCCGGGTGAGGGGAACGACACGGGCCCAGGCGTCCGGGTGAGGGACACAACACGGGCCCAGGCGTCCGGGCGAAGGACACGACGCGGGCCCAGGCGTCCGGGCGAGGGTGACCCGGCGTCGCGGGGGGTGACGCGAGGGGGGGGTGTCTCTCACCTGGGTGACGGTGCGGCAGATCTTGAGGGGGGGCTCGCGGGGCGGCGCCTCGCCGGGCCGCTCGGCCTCCTCCTCGGAGAGGCGCCCGTCGTCGGCGTGCAGCTCCACCACGGCCTCCTGCCCCCCCCCGGCGCCGCCGCCGCCGCCGCCGCCCGCCTTCATCTCCGGCATCAGGCTCTGCCGCCGCCCCGCGAGGACCGAGGGGGGGGGGGCAAGTTAGCGCGGGCGGGGGGGGGCCCCGGCGGCCGGGTGGGGGGTGGAAAGGGGCCCCGGTGTCCGGGCGGGGGGGTCTCAGCCATTTCGGGGGGTCCCCGGGGGGGTCTCGGCCATTTCGGGGGCTCCCCGGCGTCCCAGGGGTGTCCCAGCCGTTTCGGGGTGTTTTGGGGGGGTCGCCGGGGGGGTCCTGGGGGGGGTTGGGAGGCTCCCTGGCATCCCAGGGGGCTCTCGGCTGTTTCAGGGTGTTTCGGGGGGGTCTCAGGGGAAGTTTGGGGCGCTTCGGGGGCTCCCCAGGGGGGGTCTCAGCCATTTTGGGGGGCTCTTAGCCATTTTGGGGTGTTTCAGGGGCGTTTCAGGGGGTCCCAGGGGGGGTCTCGGCTGTTTCTGGGGGGTCCCAGCCATTTCAAGGCGTTTTGGGGGCATTTTGGGGGGGTCCTGGCCGTTCCGGGGGGGTCTCAGGGGAGGTTTGGGGTGTTCCAGGGGCGTTTCGGGGGGGCTCCCAGCCGTTTCGGGGGGGTCTCGGCCGTTTCGGGGTGTTCCGGGGGCGTTTCGGGGGGGCTCCCAGCCGTTTCGGGGGGGGTTCTCGGCCATTTCGGGGCGTTTCGTGGGGTCCCCAGGGGGCTCTCAGCCGTTCCGGGGGGGGTCTTGGCCGTTTTGTGGGGTCCCGGGGGGGTCCCAGCCATTTCGGGGTGTTTCGGGGGTGTTTTGGGGGCTTTTTGGGGGAGGTTTGGGGCATTTCAGGGGGGGTCCCGGGGGGGTCTCGGCCATTTTGGGGGGCTCCCTGGCGTCCCAGGGGGCTCTTGGCCGTTTCGGGGTGTTTCGGGGGTGTTTTGGGGGGGTCCCGGGGGAGGTTTGGGGCGGTTCGGGGGGGTCCTGGGGGGGGTTGGGGGGCTCCTCGGTGTCCCAGGGGGCTCTTGGCCGTTTTGGGGGGGTCCTGGGGGGGTCCCGGGGGAGGTCTGGGGCGTTTTGGGGTGTTTCGGGGGGTCCCGGGGGGGGGGGAGGTTCGGCCATTTTGGGGGGCTCCCCAGTGTCCCAGGGGACTCTTGGCTGTTCCGGGGGGGTCTCAGTCGTTCTGGGGGGGCTCCTGGCTGTTTTGGGGGGCTCTCGGCCGTTTCGGGGTGTTTCGGGGGGGTTCCGGGGGGTCTCAGCCGCTTTGGGGTGTTTCGGGGGCGTTTTGGGGGGCTCTCGGCCATTTCGGGGGTGTTTCGGGGGCATTTCGGGGCGTTTCGGGGTGTTTCGGGGGCGTTCTGGGGCATTTCAGGGCATTTTGGGGGCGTTCCGGGGCATTTCGGGGCGTTTTGGGGGCGTTCCGGGGGTGTTTTTCGGGGGTGCTTTTCGGGGGCGTTCCGGGTCGGTACCTTGAGGGACTCGGTGGTGATGCTGATGGAGGGTCTCTTCTGGGTGCAGGCGGTGCTGGAGCCCCAGCGCCGCTTCCGGCCCCCTCCGGCGCCTCCTTCCGTGTCGCTGCTGCCCGACGCCGCCCCCTTGGCCGCCGCCGCTGCTGACCCCCCCGGGGGGGCGGGGCCTCGTGAGGCTCCGCCCCCCCGCGCCAAGCCCCGCCCACGAGACAACACCCCACCCCCCCCATCCCTCACCCCAGGCAGGTCCCCTGCGGCTGTCTGTCCCCATTAAGCCCCGCCCCCTGGGGGTTAAGCCCCGCCCCTGCTCTTAAGCCACACCCCTCGATTCACACCACGCCCCAACCTTAAGCCCCGCCCCCCAGATCTAGGCCCCGCCCCCCATCTTAACCCCACCCCCCCTTGCCTTAAGCCTTGTGCCTGCTCAGGGATGTAACCCCTACTGCCATGGTTAAGCTCCGCCCCCCGGCCCCGCCCCCTGCCTTAAGCCCCACCCCCAGGGACATGACCCCACCCCTTGCCTTAAGCCCCGCCCCCAAGGATGTGACCCAACCCTCCTCTTTTAGCCCCACCCCCAGGGACATGACCCCACCCCCTTCCTTAAGCCACACCCCCAAGGACGTGACCCAACCCACCTCCTTTAGCCCCACCCTAGGGATGTGACCCCACCCCTTGCCTTAAGCCCCACCCCCAGGGACATGACCCCACCCCTTCCCTAAGCCCCGCCCCCCAGCAGCTCTGCCTTAAGGCACCTACCTGAACCCCCCCCCTCCCCCTCCAGGTGCCCTCCCTCTAGCCCCACCCCCTGCCCCTCCAGGCCCCGCCCCCCGCCCCCAGGCCCCGCCCCCTCCACTCACAGACCACGGAGATCTTCCTCTTGAAGGCCTTGGGCTGGGCCGGGCCCTGGTGGGGTGGGTGGGTGGGGGGGGGAGGAGAGGATTTGGGGGGGGACACAGGGAGGGGGCGGGGTCAGCGCGGGGGCGGGGCCGCGCCACGCCCCCTCCTCCGGCCCCGCCCCCTGCCCCAGAGCAGCCCCCACCCCCCCTTCTTCCTCCTCCTCCTCCTCCTCCATGCAGGGGGGGGAGGGGGGGAGCAGGAGACCCCTCCCCCACCCAGACCCCCCCCTCCAAGGGGGGGGAGGGGCGACATTAATTGGGGGGGAGGGGCGTGAAAATGGGGTTCTTCCCCCCCCCAACCCCCCACCCACACGCACACGGGGGGGGGGGGGTCCCAGAGGTCCAAAATTTGGTGGTGGTGGTGCCCCCCCCCCAACCCAAGGAGGACGTGGGGGTCCCAGAGGTCCAAAATTTGGTGGCGGTGGTGGTGGTGGTGGTGGGCGCCTCCAAGGAGGACTTGGGGGGGTCCCGGAGGTCCATGGGGTGCAGCCAGGTGCCCCCGAGGAGGAACGTGGGGGTCCTAGACATCCTCAATTTGGTGGTGGGTGCCCCCCAGGAGGACGTGGGGGTCCTAGAGGTCCTCAACTCGGTGGTGGGTGCCCCCCAAATAGGACGTGGGGGTCCTAGACATCCTCAATTTGGTGGTGGGTGCCCCCAAGGAGAACGTGGGGGTCCTAGAGGTCCTCAACTCGGTGGTGGGTGCCCCCAAGTAGGACACGGGGGTCCTAGAGGTCCTCAACTCAGTGGTGGGTGCCCCCACAGATGATGTGGGGGTCCTAGAGGTCCACGGGGTGCAGCCAGGTGCCCCCCCAGGAGGACGTGGAGGTCCTAGAGGTCCTTAATTTGGTAGTGGTTGCCCCCCAGGAGGACATGGGGGTCCCAGAAGTCCATGGGGTGCAGGCAAGTACCCCCAAGGAGGACATGGAGGTCCTAGAGGTCCTCAATTTGGTGGTGGGTGCCCCCAAGGAGGACATGGGGGTCCTGGAAGTTCATGGGGTGCAGCCAGGTGCCCCCCAGGAGGACGTGGGGGTCCCAGAAGTCCATGGGGTGCAGGCAAGTACCCCCAAGGAGGACATGGGGGTCCTAGAGGTCCTCAATTTGGTGGTGGGTGCCTCCAAGGAGGACATGGGGGTCCTAGACATCCTCGATTTGGTGGTGGGTTCTCCCCAGAAGGACGTGGGGGTCCCGGAAGTCCATGGGGTGCAGCCAGGTGCCCCCAAGGAGGACATGGGGGTCCTAGAGGTCCTTAATTCAGTGGTGGGTGCCCCCAAGGAGAACGTGGGGGTCCCAGAAGTCCTCGATTTGGTGGTGGGTGCCCCCAAGGAGAACGTGGGCGTCCTAGATCTCCTCGATTTGGTGGTGGGTGCCCCCAAAGAGGACATGGGGGTCCCGGAAGTCCATGGGGTGCAGCCAGGTGCCTCCACGCAGGACATGGGGGTCCCAGAAGTCCTTGATTTGGTGGCACGTGCCCCCAGGGAGGACATGTGGGTCCCGGAGGTCCTCAATTCGGTGGTGGGAGCCTCCAAGTAGGACGTGGGGGTCCCGGAGGTCCTCAGTTTGGTGGTGGGTGCCTCCAAGTAGGACATGTGGGTCCCGGAGGTCCTCAATTCAGTGGTGGGTGCCTCCAAGTAGGACGTGGGGGTCCCGGAGATCCTTGATTTGGTGGTGGGTGTCCCCAAAAGAGATGTTGGGGGGTCCCAGAGGTCCTTGATTCGGTCCTGGGTGCCCCCAGGGGGGACGTGGGGGTCCAGGAGGTCCATGAGCCGGTGCCGGGGGCCCCCAGGGGAGACGCGGGAGGTCTTGGAGGACCCCGAGCAGATGTTGGGTGGCCCCCAAGGTGGACTTGGGGGTCCCAGAGGTGCTCATGATGCCGTTGGGTGGCCCCAAGGGGGACTTAGGGGTCCCAGAGATGCTCGTGATGCCGTTGGGTGCCCCCGAGGTGGACTTGGGGGTCCCAGAGGTGCTCACGCTGCCGTTGGGTGTCCCCAACGTGGACTTGGGGGTCCCAGAGATGCTCGTGATGCTGTTGGGTGGCCCCAACGTGGACTTGGGGGTCCCAGAGGTGCTCATGATGCTGTTGGGTGGCCCCAACGTAGACTTGGGGGTCCCAGAGATGCTCACGACGCCGTTGGGTGACCCCAACGTGGACTTGGGGGTCCCAGAGCTGCTCGTGATGCCATTGGGTGACCCCAAAGTGGACTTGGGGGTCCCAGAGATGCTTGTGATGCCGTTGGGTGGCCCCAACATGGACTTGGGGGTCCCAGAGGTGCTCGCGCCGCCATTGGGTGGCCCAACGTGGACTTGGGGGTCCCAGAGGTGCTCGTGATGCTGTTGGGTGGCCCCAAGGTGGACTTGGGGGTCCCAGAGGTGCTCATGATGCTGTTGGGTGGCCCCAAGGTGGACTTGGGGGTCCCAGAGCTGCTCACACCGCTGTTGGGTGGCCCCAAGGTGGACTTGGGGGTCCCAGAGCTGCTTGCGCCGCCATTGGGTGGCCCAACGTGGACTTGGGGGTCCCAGAGGTGCTCGTGATGCCGTTGGGTGGCCCCAACGTGGACTTGGGGGTCCCAGAGGTGCTCATGATGCTGTTGGGTGGCCCCAAGGTGGACTTGGGGGTCCCAGAGGTGCTCGTGATGCTGTTGGGTGACCCCAAAGTGGACTTGGGGGTCCCAGAGCTGCTCACGACGCCATTGGGTGGCCCAACGTGGACTTGGGGGTCCCAGAGGTGCTCGTGATGCCGTTGGGTGGCCCCAACGTGGACTTGGGGGTCTCAGAGGTGCTCGTGATGCTGTTGGGTGACCCCAAGGTGGACTTGGGGGTCCCAGAGCTGCTCACGCTGCCATTGGGTGGCCCCGACATGGACTTGGGGGTCCCAGAGGTGCTCGTGATGCTGTTTGGTGGCCCCAAGGCAGATTTGGGGGTCCCAGAGGTGCTCACGCTGCCGTTGGGTGACCCCAAGGTGGACTTGGGGGTCCCATGGGTGCTCGTGCAGCAGTTGGGTGCCCCCAACGTGGATTTGGGGGTCCCACAGGTCCTCACTCAGTCATTGGGTGACCCCAAGGTGGACTTGGGGGTCCCACGGGTCCTTACTCAGCCATTGGGCGACCCCAAGATGGACTTAGGGGTCCCACAGGTCCTCACGCGGCCATTGGGTGACCCCAAGGTGGACTTGGGGGTCTTGGAGGTCCTCATGCAGCCACGGGGTGCCCCCAACGTGGATCTGGGGGTCTCACAAGTCCTCACTCAGCCATTGGGCAACCCCAAGGTGGACTTAGGGGTCCCACAGGTCCTCACGCAGCCATTGGGTGACCCCAAGGTGGACTTGGGGGTCTTGGAGGTCCTCACGCAGCCATTGGGTGAGCCCAAGGTGGACTTGGGGGTCTTGGAGGTCCTCATGCAGCCATTGGGTGACCCCAACGTGGATTTGGGGGTCCCAGAGGTGCTCATGATGCTGTTGGGTGGCCCCAGCGTGGACTTGGGGGTCTTGGAGATCCTCATGAGGCCATTGGGTGACCCCAAGGTGGATTTGGGGGTCTTGGAGGTCCTCATGCAGCCATTGGGTGCCCCCAACGTGGATTTGGGGGTCTTGGAGGTCCTCATGCAGCCATTGGGTGACCCCAACGTGGATTTGGGGGTCTTGGAGGTCCTCATGCAGCCATTGGGTGCCCCCAACGTAGATCTGGGGGTCCCACAGGTCCTCACTCAGCCATTGGGTGACCCCAACATAGATCTGGGGGTCTTGGAGGTCCTTATGCAGCCACTGGGTGACCCCAATATGGACTTAGGGGTCCCACAGGTCCTCACATGGCCATTGGGTGACCCCAACATGGATTTGGGGGTGCCACAAGTCCTCACGCAACCATTGGGTGAGCCCAAGGTGGACTTGGGGGTCTTGGAGGTCCTCACGCGGCCATTGGGTGCCCCCAAGGTGGATCTGGGGGTCCCGGAGGTGCTCGCGCTGCCGTTGGGTGCCCTCAACGAGAATCTGGGGGTCTTGGAGGTGCTCGTGCCACCAACAGGGCGCCCCCGGGGAGACGTGGGGGTCCCAGAGGTGCTCGCGCCGCTGTTGGGTGCCCTCAAGGTAAATTTGGGGGTGTCGGAGGTGCTCGCGCCGCCGTTGGGTGCCCTCAACATAAACTTAGGGGTCCTGGAGATGCTCACGCCGCCATTTGGTGGCCCCAAGGCGGGTTTGGGGGTCCCGCAGGTGCTCGCGCCGCCGTCGGGAGTCCCCCACGGGACGTGGGGGGTCCCGT
The DNA here is from genome assembly GCF_036417845.1 of Apteryx mantelli. Lineage (NCBI taxonomy): Eukaryota > Metazoa > Chordata > Aves > Apterygiformes > Apterygidae > Apteryx > Apteryx mantelli. Next base: position 29,350 of record NW_027118591.1, on the reverse strand, counting down.
AAGTGCTCACACCAGTCTTGGGTGCCCCCTAAGCGACATGGAGGTCCCATAGGTGCTCGTGTTGGCGTCGGGCGCCCCCGGCGCAGGCTGGGGGTCCCGTAAGAGCTCACACCGGTCTTGGGGGGCCCCCTAAGTGACACGAGGGTCCCATAAGAGCTCACACTGGCCTGGGGTGCCCCCTAAGTGACACGGGGGTCCCATAGGAGCTCACACAGGTCTTGGGTGCCTCCTAAGTGACATTGGGGTCCCATAAGAGCTCACACCGGTCTTGGGGGCCCCCTAAGTGACACGAGGGTCCCATAAGAGCTCACACCGGTCTTGGGTGCCCCCTAAGTGACATGGAGGTCCCATAGGAGCTCACGCTGGTCTTAGGCAGCTCCTAAGTGACATGGAGGTCCCATAAGAGCTCGCATTGGCGTTGGGTGTCCTCCAAGCGACATGGAGATCCCATAAGAGCTCACACCGGTCTTGGGGGCCCCCTAAGTGACACGGGGGTCCCATAAGAGCTCACACAGGTCTTGGGCACCTCCTAGGTGACATGGGGGTCCCATAGGAGCTCACGCTGGTCTTGGGTGCCCCCTAAGTAACGTGAAGGACCCATAAGAGCTCATATCGGTCTTGGGTGCCCTCTAAATGATGTGGAGGTCCCATAAGAGCTCATATTGGTCTTGGGCACCTCCTAGGTGACATTGGGGTCCCATAGGAGCTCGTGCCAGTTTTGGGCATCTCTCAGATGACATGGGGGTCCCATAAGAGCTCATACCGGTCTTGGGCATCTTCTAACTTACAAGAAGATCCCATAAGAGCTTACAGCGGTCTTGGGCACCTCTTAGATGACATGGAGGTCCCACAGCAGCTCGTGCTGGTTTTGGGCGCCCCTGAGAAGATCTGCGGGGCCCATAGGAGCTCACACCGGCATCGGGGGCCCCCTAAGCGACACGGAGGTCCCATAGGAGCTCACGCCGGTCTTGGGCACCTCCTAGGTGACACAGGGGTCCCATAGGAGCTCGTACTAGTTTTGGGTGCCCCCTAAGTGACATGGAGGTCTCATAAGAGCTCGCATTGGCGTTAGGTGTCCTCCAAGCGACACGGGGGTCCCATAAGAGCTCATACCAGTTTTGGGCACCTCCCAGGTGATATAGAGGTCCCATAGGAGCTCACACCGGTCTTGGGCACCTCCTAGGTGACATGGGGGTCCCATAGGAGCTCACACTGGTCTTGGGCATCTCCTAACTGCCAGGAAGATCCCATAAGAGCTCACACCGGTCTTGGGCACCTCTTAGGTGACACGGGGGTCCCATAGGAGCTCATACCCGTCTTGGGCACCTCCTAGGTGACACAGGAGTCCCATAAGAGCTCACACCGGTCTTGGGCACCTCCTAGGTGACATGGAGGTCCGAAAAGAGCTCATACCAGTCTTGGGCACCTCCTAGGTTACATGGAGGTCCCATAAAAGCTCATATTGGTCTTGGGCACCTCCTAAGTGACAAGAAGATCCCACAGGAGCTCACACCGGTCTTGGGCACCTCCTAGGTGACATGGAGGTCCCATAGGAGCTTGTGCCAGTTTTGGGCATCTCCTAAGTGACATGGAGGTCCCATAGGTGCTCACACCGGTCTTGGGCACCTCCTAGGTAACATGAAGATCCCATAAGAGCTCATACCAGTCTTGGGCACCTCTTAGATAACATGGAGATACCATAAAAGCTCACACTGGTCTTGGGCACCTCCTAGGTGACACGGGGGTCCCATAGGAGCTCGTGCCAGTTTTGGGCACCTCCTAGGTGACACGGGGGTCCCACAGGAGCTCACACCGGTCTTGGGCACCTCCTAGGTGACACAGGGGTCCCACAGGAGCTCACATTGGCATCAGGCACCCCTTAAGCGACATGGAGGTCTCATAAGAGCTCGTACTGGTCTTGAGCACCTCCTAGACGACACGGGGATCTCCTAAGAGCTCACACCGGTCTTGGGCACCTCTTAGGGTGACACGGAGGTCCATAGGAGCTCACACAGGTCTTGGGCACCCTCCTAGGCAACATGGGGGTCCCATAGGAGCTCATACCGGCATCAGTTGCCCCCTAAGTGACATGGAGGTCCCATAAGAGCTCACACAGGTCTTGGGCACCTCTTAGGTGACACGGAGGTCCCATAGGAGCTCACACAGGTCTTGGGCACCTCCTAGGCAACATAGGGGTCCCATAGGAGCTCATACCGGCATCAGTTGCCCCCTAAGTGACATGGGGGTGCCATAAGAGCTCACAACCGGTCTTGGGCACCTCCTAGGTGACATGGGGGTCCCATAGGAGCTCATACTGGCATCGGGTGCCCCCCAAGTGGAGATGGTGGTCCCACAGGAGCTCACATTGGTGTTGGGCACCCCCCAAGTGACATGGGGGTCCCATAAGAGCTCACGCCGGTCTTGGGTGCCCCCTAAGTGACATGGAGAACCCATAGGAGCTCACACCAGTCTTGGGTGCCCCCTAAGTGACATGGAGAACCCATAGGAGCTCACATCGGTCTTGGGTGCCCCCTAAGTGACATGGAGAACCCATAGGAGCTCGTACTGGTCTTGGGTGCCCCCTAAGTGACATGGAGAACCCATAGGAGCTCATACTGGTCTTGGGTGCCCCCTAAGTGACATGGAGGACCCATAGGAGCTCACACCGGTCTTGGGTGCCCCCTAACTGACGCGGAGGACCCATAGGAGCTCACACGGTTCGGGACGCCCCCCCAAGCGACATGGAGGGTCCCATAGGAGCTCATGACAATTCATGGTGCCCCCCAAGTGACATGGGGGTCCCATAAGAGCTCACGCCGGTCTTGGGTGCCCCCTAAGTGACATGGAGAACCCCATAGGAGCTCACACCAGTCTTGGGTGCCCCCTAAGTGACATGGAGAACCCATAGGAGCTCACACCGGTCTTGGGTGCCCCCTAAGTGACATGGAGAACCCATAGGAGCTCACACCGGTCCTTGGTGCCCCCTAAGTGACATGGAGAACCCATAGGAGCTCATACTGGTCTTGGGTGCCCCCTAAGTGACATGGAGGACCCATAGGAGCTCACACCGGTCTTGGGTGCCCCCTAAGTGACATGGAGAACCCATAGGAGCTCATACTGGTCTTGGGTGCCCCCTAACTGACGCGGAGGACCCATAGGAGCTCACACCGGTTCGGGGCGCCCCCAAGCGACATGGAGGTCCCATAGGAGCTCATGACAATTCATGGTGCCCCCCAAGTAACATGAGGGTCCCATAAGAGCTCCCACCAGTTTGGGCACCCCCCAAGTGACACGGGGGTCCCATAAGAGCTCACGTCGCTTCGTGGTGCCCCCAAGTGACACGAAGGTCCCATAGGAGCTCACGCTGGTTCGGGGGGGGCCGGGGCGGGCTGGCGCCCCACACGTGTGGGTCCTGGCGGCAAGCGGGAGGGTGAGCAGTGGGGCAGGGGGGGCGTCGCGCCGAGGAGAAGGTCAGCGGCGCCCGGGGTGGGGGGGGGGGGGGGGTCCCGCCTCTGCCCCCCAACCGGGCCCCGCCCCCCCGCCCCACGGCTCCGCCCCCCGCCCCACACCGTTACCTCTGGGCGCTCGGCGTCCGTGGGGCGCTCGGGGGGCGGCGGCGGCGGCTGGGGCTGGGGCCGTGGGGGGGCTGGCGCTCGCCCCGCCGGGGGGCTCCATGGGGGGCGGCGGCTGCTCCTCGCTGCGGGCACGGCGTCACTGGGGCTGCCCCACACGTCCCCCCCTGTCCCCCATCCCCAGCCCCACGGCTCTGCCCCACGCGCAGGGGTGGGGGGAGGAAAAGAAGAAGAAGGGGGGGGCCGCCTGCTCCGTGTGGGGCTGCCCCACACGTCCCCGTGGGGTGGAGGGAAGGGTGGGGGGGGGAGGGGGTGTCCCAGCCCCATAAGTAGCCTTCGGCCCATAGATCTTCTCAAAGGAAGAATCCGGCCCCACTGATCTGCCCACGCAAACGGGGGGGGGTTCCAGCCCCACGGACACCCCCCAGCCCCCCACATCCCCCCCCCCACAAGGCGGGTCCCACCCCACGGACACCCCTCAGCCCCCCACATCCCCCCCCAACGGGTCCAGCCCCACAGATGCTCCCAGCCCCACAAATCCCCCCCACACACAAGGCCCGTCCCAGCCCCACAGACACTCCCCAGCCCCACACATCCCCCCCATGGTGGGTCCCAGCCCCACGGCCACCCACCCCCCCGCAACGGGTCCCAGCCCCACAGATGCTCCTGACCCCCCCCCACGGCGGGTCCCGGCCCCACAGACACCCCCAGCCCCACAAATCCCCCCCCCCATGGCGAATCCTGGCCCCACGGCCACCCCCAGAGCCCCACATCCCCCCCCACAACAGGTTCCAGCCCCACAGACACTCCCAGACCCCCCCACGGCGGGTCTCAGCCCCATAGACACCCCCAGAACCCCCCATCCCGCCCCACAACCTCCCCGCATCCCCCCCCCAACAGATCCCAGCCCCACAGATGCTCCCAGGCCCCCCCCACAGTGACTCCCGGCCCCACGGACACTCCCCAGCCCCCCACATCCCCCCCACGGCAAGTCCACAGCCCACAGACACCCCAGAACCCCCCCAGAACCCCCACATCTCCCCACGGTGGGTCCAGCCCCACGGATGCTCCTAGACCCCTCCCCACAGCAAATCCCAGACCCACAGACACCCCCGGCCCCCACAACAGGTCCCAGCCCACAGACCCCCCCCACGACGGGTCCCAGCCCCATAGACACAGCCCCCCACATTCCCCCCCCCCCACGGCAGATCCCAGCCCCACATCCCCCCCACGATGGGTCCCAGCCCCACAGACCCCCCCACAGACCCCCCCCACGACGGGTCCCAGCCCCATAGACACCCCACCAGCCCCCACATCCCCCCCCACAACAAATTCCAGCCCACGGACACCCACAGACACCCCCCATGACGGGTCCCAGCCCACAGACACCCCCCAGCCCCCCACATCCCCCCAAGGCAAATCCTGGCCCCAAAGACACCCAGCCCCCTCTCACGGTGGGTCCCAGCCCCATAGACACCCCCCAGCCCCCACATCTCCTCCACACAACAGGTCCCCAGCCCCACAGACACCCCCCAGCCCCACACATCCCCCCCACAACAAATTCCAGCCCCACAGACACCCACATCCCCCCCCCACGGCGGGTCCCAGCCCCACAGACACCCCCCAGCCCCCCACATCCCCCCCCCCACAACACATTCCAGCCCCACAGACACCCACATCCCCCCCCCACAACACATTCCAGCCCCACAGACACCCACAGACACCCCCCATGGCGGGTCCCAGCCCCACAGACACTCCCGGCCCCCCACATCCCCCCCCACAACAAATTCCAGCCCCACAGACCCCCACAGACACCCCCCAGCCCCCCAAATCCCCACACACACCCCCATCCCCATCCCCTCCCCACCGCATCCCCCCCCCCCCCCACCCCAGCCCCACGGCGCCGCCGGTTCATTCATTCCCCCTCCCCCCCCCCCTCCACCCCCAACCCCGCCGTGGGGGCCGGGACTCGCCGTGGGGCGGGAAGGAAAGGAAGGAGGGTCCTCACCCGTCCTTGCTCTCGGACAGCATGGCGGGCCCCGGCGTCCGGGGCGCTACGGACGGACGGACGGACGGATTGGGGGGGGGGGGGAGGAAGGAGGGGATAAAGAGGGGAGACGTGGGGCGAAGGAAAGGGGGGGGGGAGAAGGCTGCGCGTGTGGGGCAGAGGTGGGGGGCGGCCTCCCTCCCCCTTTCCCCCTTTCCCCCCTTTCCTTCCCCCCCCCGAGGTCTATTGTAGGGGGCCGGGCCGGGCGGCGCGGGGCAGCCGCAGGCAGGCGGGGCCGCCATCTTGCCGCTTACCCAGCAGCCCCCGCGGGATTGGGGGGGGGGGAGGGGGGAGGGGGCGGAGGGGGGGGGGAGGGGCGAGCGCGGACCCTCCCCCACCCGCCCGGGCGCAGACCCCGGACCCACATCTGCCTCATAAGGGGGCTCCTAGACCCACATCTGCCTCATAGAGGAGCTCCTAGACCCATATCTGCCTTATGGGGGGCTCCCAGACCCATATGATCTTCACGGGGGGCTCCCGGACCCACATCTTCCTCATGGGGGCTCCTAGACCCACATCTGCCTCATAGGGGGAGCTCCTAGACCCACATCTCCTCCATAGCGGGTTATTAGACCCGCGTCTGCCTTAGGGGGGGCTCCCGGACCCACATCTTCTCCGTGGAGGTTTCCTAGACCCATATTTCCTCCATGGTGGGTTTCTGGGCCCACATCCGCCTCATAGGGGGGCTCCCGGACCCATATCTACCTCATGGGGGGCTCCCAGACCCATATGTTCTTTATGACGGTCCCCTGGACCCGCATCTCTTCCATGGGGGGGCTCCCGGACCCACATCTGCCTCGTGGGGAGCTCCTAGACCCACATCTCCTCTATAGCGGGGTTATTAGACCCGCGTCTGCCTTAGGGGGGGCTCCCGGACCCACATCTGCCTTATAAGGGAGCTCCTAGACCCATATCTATCTATAAAAGGCTTCTGGACCCATATCTTCTCCATGGGGGGCTCCTGGACCCACATCTGCCTTATAGAGGGCTCCGGGACCCATATCTCTTCCATGGGGGGGGCTCCTGGACCCATATCTCCTCCATGGGGGGTTCCTGGACCCACATCTGCCTTATGGGGGGATTCTTAGACCCATATCTGCCTTGGGGGGGGGTTCCTAGACCCACATCTGCCCTATGGGGGGGCTCCTGGACCCACATCTGCCTTATAAGGGGCTCCTGGACCCATGTCTATCTTATAAAAGGCTTCTAGACCCACATCTCCTCCATGGGGGCTCCCGGACCCACATCTGCCTTATGGGGGGGCTCCCAGACCCACATCTACCTCATGGGGGGCTCCCAGACCCACATCTTCTCCACAACAGGCTCCTGGACCCATATCTGCTCCGTGGGTGGACTCCTGGGCCCCTATCTACCTTATAAGGGGTTCCCGGACCTATATCTTCTCTATGGGGGGCTCCCGGACCCATATCTGCCTTATAGAGGAGCTCCCAGACCCATATCTGCTCCATGGGGGGCTCCTGGACCCATATTTCCTTTATGAGGGGCTCCTGGACCCACATCTGCCTCATGGGGGCTCCCAGACCCACATCTCCTCTATGGGGGCTCCCAGACCCATATCTGCCTTATAGGAGGCTCCTGAACCCCTATATTCTTCATGAGGGTCTCCTGGACCCACATCTCCTCATGGGGAGCTCTTGGACCCACATCTCTTCTATAAAGGGCTCCTAGACCCATATCTGTCTTATAGGGGAGCTCCTGGACCCACATCTCCTCCATAGGGGGACTCCCAGGCCCATATCTGCTCTGTGGGGGTCTCCTGGACCCACATCTGTTTTATGAGGGGCTCCTGGACCCACATCTTCTCTATAGCGGGGTTATTGACCCACATCTGCCTTAGGGGGGGGTTCCCGGACCCACATCTCTTCCATAAGTGACTCCTGGACCCATATCTGTCTTATGGGGGGCTCTTGGACCCATATCTCCTCCATAGGGGGGCTCCTAGACCCACATCTGCCTCATGGGGGGGCTCCTGGACCCATATCTCATCCATGGGGGGGGTTCCTGGACCCATATCTGCTTTATAGGTGACTCCTGGACCCACATCTGCTTTATAGGGGGACTCCTAGACCCATATCTGCTCCATGGGGGCTCCCGGACCCACATCTGCCTTATGGGGGGGCTCCTGGACCCACATCTCTTCTCCGTCTTGCCCACGAGCATCCCCCAGACCCACATCTTACCCATGGGGATCTCCTGGACTCACATCTCCCCCCCATCTTGGTTGTGAGGGGCTCCCAGACCCACATCTGCCTCATGGGGGGCTCCCGGACCCACATCTCCCCCCAACTGGCTACAGATGGTTCCTCTAGGACCTTCATCTCACCCGTAGGGATCTCCCAGACCCACATCTCCCCATAACCAGGCTCAGGGTGTCTCCTGGCCCCCCATCTCGCCCACGAGCACCCCCCAGACCCACATCTGCCCCAGGGGGGTCTCCCAGACCCACATCTCCCCACAACCGGCCTCCGGGGGGGTCCCCCAGACCCACATCTCCCTCGTAAGGGCTCCCTCGACCCATAACCTGCTCACGCGGGTGCCCCAGACCCCCAAGTGGCCTCGGGAAGGGTCTCCCGGACCCACATCTCCCCCGTAGGGATCCTCTCGGACCCACATCTCCCCCCCCGGCCCCAAAGCGGCCGCATCCAAGTGCCCCCCACCTCGTCGGCGAGTCCAGGCTGCCCCACGGCGCTGCCCCAGACCCACATCACCCCCCAACCAGCCCCATAGGAATCACCCAGACCCCCATCACCCCCAAGCTGGCCCCACGGCGCTGCCCCAGACCCATATCTCCCCCCAAGCCAGCCCCACGGCGCTGCCACAGACCCATATCTCCCCCCAAGCCAGCCCCACGGCGCTGCCACAGACCCATATCTCCCCCCAAGCCAGCCCCACGGCGCTGCCACAGACCCATATCTCCCCCCAAGCCGGCCCCACAGCGCTGCCCCAGACCCATATCTCCCCCCGGCCAGCCCCACGGCGCTGCCCCAGGCCCATATTTCCCCCCAAGCCAGCCCACGGCGCTGCCACAGACCCATATCTCCCCCCAAGCAACCCCACGGCGCTGCCCCAGACCCATATCTCCCCCCAAGCCAGCCCCACGGCGCTGCCACAGACCCATATCTCCCCCCAAGCCAGCCCCACGGCGCTGCCCTAGACCCATATCTCCCCCCAAGCCAGCCCCACGGCGCTGCCCCAGGCCCATATCTCCCCCCAAGCCAACCCCACGGCGCTGCCCCAGCCCATATCTCCCCCCAAGCCAGCCCCACGGCGCTGCCCTAGACCCATATCTCCCCCCAAGCCAACCCCACGGCGCTGCCCCAGGCCCATATCTCCCCCCAGCCAACCCCACGGCGCTCCCTAGACCCATATCTCCCCCCCAAGCCAACCCCACGGCGCTGCCCCAGGCCCATATCTCCCCCCAGCCAACCCCATGGCGCTGCCCCAGACCCATATCTCGCCCCAAGCCAGCCCCACGGCGCTGCCCCAGACCCCCATCTCCCCTATGAAGCCTCCCCACCGCCCCCATTGGGGTCTCTCAGCCCCACATCTCCCTCCCGCTGGCCCCACCGAGGGCCCCCCAGACCCCCATCTGCCCCCAAGCGGCCCCATAGCGGGGCGCCCCCCACCCCCCCCAGCTTACCTCTCCGGGTCCGGCTGCGGCGGGGGGCACGCGACCCCCCCGGGGCCCTGGGGCCCCTCCAGGCCGCCCTGCGGAGACACGAGCGGGGGGTCAGCGGGCTCCGGCGCCCCCGCGGGGGGCGGGGGGGGGGGGGCAGCCCCGGTTCTAGGTGCCCCAACGGGCGCCCGTGGCCACAGACCCCGCTCTAGATGGGGCAAAGACGTGATTGGGTCGGTTCTAGGTGCCCCAACGGGCGCCCGCGGATGCGGACCTGCTCTAGATGGGGCAAAGATGTGACCCAGCTGGTTCTAGGTGCCCCCAACGGGCGCCCGCGGATGCAGACCCGCTCTAGACGGGCAAAGACGTGATTGGGTCGGTTCTAGGTGCCCCAACGGGCACCCGCGGCCGCAGACCCGCTCTAGACGTGGCAAAGACATGAGTGGATTGGTTCTAGGTACCCCCAACGGGCACCTGCGGCCGCGGGCCCGCTCTAGATGGAGCAAAAAACGTGACTGGGTCAGTTCTAGGTGCCCCCAATGGGCACTGTTGGCCATGGACCTGCTCTAGACGGGGCAAAGATGTGACACGGCCGGTTCTAAACACCCTAACGGGCGCCTGCAGCCACAGACCCGCTCTAGATGGGGCAAAGACGTGACCTGCTGGTTCTAGGTGCCTCAACAGGCACCCATGGCCACGGAACAGCTCTAAACAGGGCAGAGACGTAACTGGGTCGGTTCTAAGTGCCCCAACGTTACCCGTGGCCGCGGACCCGCTCCAGATGGGGCAAAGACATGAGTGGGTCGGTTCTAGGTGCCCCAATGGGCACTGTTGGCCGTGGGCTTGCTCTAGATGGCCCAAAGGGACAAGCTAGTTAGTTCTAGGTACCCCCATGGCTCTGAATTGGCTCCAAACACCCCCCAAAAATAACCCAACCAGTTCTAAAAACCCCAACAAGCGTTCTGGGCTGTCTGCTAGCTCTGAACGTCTTAAAGTAACAACGTACTGAGATTCTAGACACCCCAAAAAGTGCTCCGCGACTAAAAACTTACCTTACGTAGTTCAATAATATATTTAGACAGTTTTAGATACCCCAACACCTAGTTCATAACTGTGGACTAGTTCTAAACACCCCAACGGGGCAACCCAAGTGGTTCTAGGTGCCCCACTGGGTGCCCCATGTTTCTGGACTGGCTCTGAACACCCTAATAAAATAATCTGACTGATTCTAGGTGCCCCGACAGCTATCCTCAGCCATTACTCGATTCTAAAAACTCCTACAGGCACCCTCGGCTCCAAAGTAACTCTAAATAACGCAATCTGATGACCTAAATAGTTCTATGTGTTCCTTTATGCATTGCTAAACTTAAGTAGGTTCTAGGTACCCCAAAAAAGCGCTCTAGTTAGCTCTAATTCCCCCAAACAGCACCCTTGGCCCAGCTCGAGACCCAATTTTGGCGGCTTGGTTAATTCCAGGTGCCCCAACGGGTGTCCCGGCCACAAACTACCTCCAGACGCCCCGACGGGACAGTCTAGGTGATCCCAGGTACCCAACGGGTGTCCCCAGCCACCAACCAGCTCCAAACGCCCCAACAGGACCGGCCTGGGTGGCTCTAGGTGCCCCAGCTGGTGCCCCCGACCGGGACACAACCGTAAATATTTGAAAATGAAGATCTCACCAATTTTGGGTGTCGTAACAGCTTTGCCTTAACTACATACCGGTTCTAGGTGCCTCAACGGGTGCTGCCGGCCATGGTCTAGCTCTGGGTGCCCCAATAAGACACTACAGACTATTCTAGGTGCCCCAACATCTAGCAGCAACCACGATACAGTTCCGTGTGCCTCAATCAGCCCTCCCCCACTGTTCTAGGTTCCCCAATGACAGCCCCCACCTATAAACACGCTCAGGGTGCCTCAAGGGAACTCCCCAACCCCCTCTAGATATTCAAAAAAGCATTTTAGGCCTCAATTTGGCTGCGGATCTCACAAAAAGAGCTCTAGGTACCTCAACAGGATACCTCAGCTGGTTCTAGGTGCCCCAAAGGGCGTCCTCGGCCGCGAACGGAGCCGCCTCGGCTCCGGAAGCTACCGGCAGCCTCCCGAAGCCACGAGGGGCCGGGGAGGCGCCGCGGCGGAACGGAACGTCGCCGCGGCCCCGCGGGCGCTCACCTTCCTGCTGCCGGCGCTGCTGGAGCGCGAGCCCGACGGGGAGCGCGAGGAGCGGCGGCGGGGCGGCGGCGGAGGGGGCGGCGGGGGGCGACTCGGAGGTGTCGCGGGAGGAGGCGGAGCCCGAGGAGGAGGAGGAGGAGGAGCCCGAGGAGGCGCGTCGCCGGCGGCGGGGGGCGGCGGGCGGCGAGGCCGAGCGGCCCCGGGGGGCGTCGCCGGCGGCACCGGGCGGCGTTTCGTCGGCGCCGGGCGGCTCCTTGGTGAGGAGCGGCGGCGGCGGCTCCTCCTCCCCGGGGGGCGCCGGTTGCTCCGCCCCTTCCGTGAGCTCCGGCGGCGGCGGAGAGGCTCCGGATTCGGCGGCGGGCGCCGGCAGCGCGGCGGGGGCCGCCGGCTCCTCTCGGCGCGGAGACGGGGGGCCGGGCTCCCCCGGCTCCTGGGGGGCCGCGGCGGCGGCGGGGGGCGCCCCCGGATCGGCGGGGGGGGCCTCGGGCTCCGCTCGCTGCGGGGCCGGCGGGGAAGGGGCCCCGGCGTCCTGGCACGGCGGCGGCGGCAGCGCTTGGGGGGCGGCGGCGGCGGCGGGGGGACTGGCTGCGCCCCCCTCTTTGGGGCCGGCAGGCGCTTCGTCCTCCTCCTCTTCCTCTTCTTCCTCCTCCTCCTCCTCCTCCTCCTCCTCTTCCTCCTCGTCGTCGTCGTCCTCCTCCTCCTCGCCGGGCTTCAGCGGGGGCCGGGCTGCCCCACGGCGGCCTCGCGCCGGGGCTTCCCGCTCCTCCCGGCCGCCGGCCGGCGAGCTCTCGGGGGCTTTGGCGGCTCGCGCCTGTCGCGGGGCGCAAAAAAGGGGGTCAGCGTGGCGCCCGGCCTGCCCCACACGTGTTGTCGTCCAGCCCCACACGTGTCCCCCTTCCGGCCCCACGGCGGACCCACCTGCCGGACCCTGCTGGAGCGTCGCTCCTGCCGGCGGCCGCTTTCCTCGTCCGAGTCGTCCGGCTCGCGGGACGCGGGGCAGCTCCTACCCGAGGCTGAAAGCGAGCGGGTGGCATCAGTCGGGGGCCTCCCGGCGCCCCCCAAATCGCCATTTTTCCCCCCAAACCGCCGTGTCCAACCCCACGCTCACCCTCCAGCTCGGCGGCCTCGCGCGCCTCCCGCTCCAGCCGCTGCTGCAGCAGCTCCTGCTGCTTCTCCAGGTACTGCTTGATGAAGCTGTTCTGGCTCATCTCCTCGCCGATCTGCGGGGGGACAAACGCCGTGGGGCCGCCGCTGCGGGGGGCCGCCGTGGGGCCGGGCGCCGCCGTGGGGCCGGGCGCCGCCGTGGGGCTCACCTGGGAGTTGGGCTGGAAGGTGGCGTGGGGCGTCGAGTGCTTCTGGAGGTTCTCGAGCATCAGCGCCTAGAACGGACGGGACGGGGACGGGGTCAGCGATCGAGAACCCGGACGGGCCCCCCCCCGCCTCGTGCCCCCCAATTCCCACCCCCCCTTCTGCCCCCCAAGCTGCTCTTCTCTCCCCACAACGGAGACCCCTAAGTGTCCCCCAAAACCGCAAATTCGCCCCAAATCTCCTCCCCACACTGCGGAGCCCCACAGGTGCTGCTAAAGTCAACGTCACCTCAAGTCCTCTTAATTCACCCCAAAAACAGGTGCCCCCCCAACCCAACGTCACCACAGATCCTCCTAATTCTCCCCAAAACCACCTTCCCCCCCCATACTACATCGCCTCAGAGTTCCCTAATTCTCCCCAAAACCGCGTGCCCGAACCCAACGTCACCTCAAATCCCCCCAATTCCTCCCCAAAACCAGATGCCCCCCCAACCCGTCACCTCAGACACCCCTGATCTCCTCCCAAAACCAGATGCTCCCCAACCCAAAATCACCTCAAATTCCCCCAATTTCCCCCCAAAAACCACGGGCCCCCCCCACCCCCCCCACCCCCCCCACCCAATAGCATCTCAGATTCTCCTAATTCTCTCCAAAACCACCTACTCCCCAACCGAAAATCACCTCAACCTCCCCAATTCCTCCCCAAAACCACGTGTCCCCCCCCAATCCAATATCACTTCAAATCCCCACGATTTCTCCTCAAAACCAACGTCACCTCAGATCCCCCCCAAAACCCGGTGCCCCCCCAACCCCACGTCATCTCAGATCCCCCTAATTCTCCCCAAAACCACGTGCCCCCCCCAATCCAACATCACCTCAGATTCCCCCAATTTCTTCTCAAAACCAGGTGCCCCCCCGATCCCACGTCACCTCAGATCCCCCTAATTCTCCCCAAAACCACGTGCCCCCCAACCCCACGTCACCTCAAATCACCCTAATTCACCTCAAAACCACGCGCCCCCCCAACCCAGCGTCACCTCAGATCCTCCTAATTCTCCTCAAAACTACGCGCCCCCCTGATCCAACGTCACCTCAGATTCCCTTAATTTCTCCTCAAAACCACGCGCCCCCCCAACCCCACGTCACCTCAAATCCCCACAATTTCTCCCCAAAAGCAACATCACCTCAGATCCCCCCGATCCTCCCCAAAAACCACGCGCCCCCCCCCAACCCCACGTCACCTCACATCCCCCCCCCCGGATCCCCCCCCCCAAAACCGCGCGCCCCCCCCCCCGCCCTCGCCCGCTCTGCGCATGCGCGCGGCGGCTCCCCTCAGCCGTTGGCGGGAAAGCGCCGCCGCCGCGTTGGGGAGGGGGGAGGAGGTTGGGGGGGGGGTTGCGCGCGCGCGCGCACCGCGCATGCGCGGAGGGTCCCAACCGCCTCCCCCCCCCCCGAGAAACAACCCCCCCCCCTCCCAAAACCCCCAACCGCCATGGCGGCTTCCCCCTCCCCGCCCGCCCTCACCCCGCGGAGCCGCTTGACCAGGGCGCTCTTCTGGCCGCTCTTGGCCAGGCCGCGCTGCTCCAGGGCCGCCTTGAGGTCGGCGACGCGGAGCAGATGGAGCGGCCGCCCGTCCAGAGTCACCTCCTCCCCGTCCGCCATCTTGTGTGGCGCCGCCGCTCGCTCGCTCTCTGCCCGCCCTCCCCACCGCCGCCGCCGCCGTCGCCGCCGCCGCTTCGGCTCCTTCCGGCCGCGCCTCGGCTGCCTCCGCCGCCGCTTCGGCTCCTTCCGCCGCCGCTCGGCTCTTCCCGCCGCCGCTTCGGCTCCTTCCGCCAAAGCTTCGGCTCCTTCCGCCCGCGTTCGGCTACTTCCGCCGACGCTCGGCGCCCGCGACCGCCGCGCTCGGCCGCCTCCGCCGACCCGGAAGTGAAGCTTCGGCTCTTTCCGCCGACGCTTCGGCTCTTTCCGCCGCGCCCTCCCCAACACCCCCCCCACACACACACTACGTCCCCGGATGTCGCTTAAGGCCCCGCCTCCCTCGGCTCTTTCCGGAAGCGCTTCGGCTCCTTCCGGAAAGACGAGCGCGGCGGCGGCGGCGCGGTGCTCCCACGCGTGTCCGTGTCCCCCCCCCCCGCTCGTTTCCTCCCCTCCCCCCCCCACAAGCGACATGGCGACGCCGCGCGGCAGCGACACGACAACACACGTTTCCGTAGAAAACCCCTGAAGCAGCGCTGTTGACGTAACTCCCGCGCATTGGCTCCCCCCACCACCGTAAACCCCGCCCCCAAAGCCGCCCGGCTCCGCCCCACGGCGCCGGGTGTGTGTGTGTGTGTATGGGGGGGAAGGAGTTGGGGGGCGGCCCCACGGCGCTGCTGCTGCTGCTGCCCCAGCACGGCCTGCGGATGGGGGGGGAGGATGTGGGGCGGGGAGCGGAGTTTGGCTCGGGGGAGGGTGTGGGGCAGCAGTGGGGCAGGACGAAGGGGTCCCAGAGAAGGACTGGGGGGGCCCTGGGGCAGGATCAGAGCGCTGTGGGGCAGGATTGGGGTCTCCTGGGGCAGGATAGGGGGCTGTGGGGCAGGATTGCAGTCCCTGGGGCAGAATTGGAGTGCTGTGGGGCAGGATTGGGGTCCCCTGGGGCAGAATCAGGGGCTATGGGGCAGGATTGGAGTGCTGTGGGGCAGGATCAGGATGTTAGGGGGCAGAATTGGGGGCTAGGGGGCAGAATCAGGATGTTAGGGGGCAGAATCGGGGCCATGGGGCAAGATTGGAGTGCTGTGGGGCAGGATCAGGATGTTAGGGGGCAAAATTGGGGGCTATGGGGCAGAATCAGGATGTTAGGGGGCAGAATCGGGGGCTATGGGGCAGGATCAAGATGTTAGGGGGCAAAATTGGGGTCCCCTGGGGCAGAATCAGGAGCTATGGGGCAGAACCGGAGTGCTATGAGGCAGCATCAGGGGCTATGGGGCACGATTAGGATGTTAGGGGGCAGAATCGGGGTCTATGGGGCAGGATTGGAGCACTATGGGGCAGGATCGGGACGTTAGGGGGCAGCACCGTGCCTGCATGTGTGCGTGCTTGGGAGGGGGCGTTCCCTTACGCCCGGGGGGGCGGAGCCTGCTGGCAGTGGGCAGGGCCAGACCGCGGCGAGGGGGGCGTGGCCAAGCAGGGGCAGGGCCACAGCAGCAGCTCCCTCCCAGGCCCCACCCCCGCGGCCGGCCCCACCCCCAAGACAGGCGCTGGCCACGCCCCCTCCCCTCGGGGCCTCCCTGACAGGAGGGGGCCACCCCGGCTCTGCCCCATAGCGGGGGGGGGGGGTGGGGGATGTGGGGCGCCCCACAGCAGGGGGGGGGGCAAGGCACTGTGGGCGGCGCCGTGGGGCAGGGGGTTAAGGCACTGAGGAGCCCCGGGGCTGTGGGGCAGCGCCGTGGGGCAGAGCCGTGGGGCGCAGGACCGGCTAGCAGCAGCGGGGCAGCGCCGTGGGGCACAGGGCTGCGCTATGGGGCTGGGGCATAAGGCACTAGAAGAGTCTGAGGGCGGCGCCATGGGGCAGCAGCAGCGCTGTGGGGCAGCAGCAGTACCGTGGGGCAGCAGCAGCAGCGCCGTGGGGCTCAGGCTGGGGGGGGGGGGGGGGGCGGCGCCACGCCACGGGGCTCAGGCGTGGGGCGGCGCCGTGGGGCAGCCCCACACACACACACACGCATGTGCCGGGGGGGGCTCAGGCGTGGGGCGGCGCCGTGGGGCAGCCCCACACACACACACGTGCTGGGGGGGGCTCAGGCGTGGGGCTGGGGGGCCAGGGGCTGCCGGGGGTCGCCGGGGGGCTCATCGTCGCCGGGGGGCGGGGGCGTCGCCATGGAGCTTGTCGCCAGGGGGCGGGGCGTTGCCATGGGGCTTGCCGCCGGGGGGCGGGGCCTCGCCGGGGGGCGGGGCCTCCTCGTGGGGGTAGACGACGCGGCAGAGGCGCTGGCTGAAGTGGGTCAGCGAAGCTGTGGGGCGACCGGGGGGGGGGGGGGGGAGGCCGTGACCCACGGCTGCCCCACGGCTGCCCCATAGCATCCCCCTGCTCCCCCCCCCAGACCCACAGCTGCCCCACAAGCTCCCTGGCTGCCCCACGGCTCCCCCTGCCCCATGGCTGCCCCACGGCCCCCATGACCACCCCACAACCCCCCCCACACCTCACCCTGCCCCACAGCTGCCCTATAGCACCCATAGTCGCCCCACCCCCCGCCCTGCCCCACGGCCAGCCCACAGGCCCTATAGCCGTCCCCCAGGGCTCCCCCTGCCCCATGGCTGCCCCATAGCCTCCATAGCCTTCTCCAGGGCTCCCCGTGCCCCATAGCCACCCCATGGCCCCCCCTGCCCCCCATAGCTCCCCCTGCCCCATAGCCACCCCACAGCCCCTATAGCCCCCCCAGGGCTCCCCCCACCTCATAGATGCCCCACAGCTGCCCCATGGCCTCCCCTGCCCCCCACAGCTCCCCCTGCCCCCCAGCTGCCCCATAGCTGCCCCACAGCCCCCCCCAAGGCTCCCCCTGCCCCACAGCTGCCCCACGGCGCCCCCAGCCCCCCGCCCGCCCCCCAGGGCCCCCTGCAGCTCCCCCAGCCCCCCAGGGCTCCCCTGCCCCATAGCTGCCCCATGGCCCCCCCAGGGCTCCCCCCCGCCCCCTGGCTGCCCCATAGCGCCCCCCACAGCTCCCCTGCCCCACGGCCACCCCACAGCACCCCCAGGGCTCCCCCGGCCCCATGGCCGCCCCACAGCCACCCCACAGCTCCCCTTCCCCATAGCTGCCCCACAGCCCCCCCAGGGCTCCTCCTGCCCCCCGGCCACCCCATAGCGCCCCCTGCAGCTCCCCCTGCCCCATAGCCTCCATAGCCACCCCATGGCTCCCCCTGCCCCATAGCTGCCCCACGGCCACCCCACAGCCCCCCCAGCCACCCATGGCTCCTCCTGCCCCCTGGCTGCCCCATAGCCTCCATAGCCGCCCCAGGGCTCCCTGTGCCCCATAGCCGCCCCACGGCCCCCCCCAGGGCTCCCCCTGCCCCACGGCCCCCCCTGGCCACCCCACAGCTCCCTGTGTCCCACAGCCACCCCATAGCTGCCCCATGGCTCCCCCAGCCCCCTCAGGGCTCCCCCTGCCCCATGGCTGCCCCACAGCCTCCATAGCCACCCCATGGCTCCTCCCGCCCCATAGGCGCCCCATGGCCCCCCCCAGGACTCCCCCGGCCCTCCATCCACCCCACGGCTCCCCGTGCCCCATAGCCGCCCCACGGCTCTCCCAGCCCCCCCAGGGCTCCCCCTGCCCCATAGCTGCCCCACAGTGCCCCCAGAACTCCCCCCACCCCCCTGGCTACCCCACAGCCCCCCCAGGGCTCCCCCTGCCCCATGGCCGCCCCACAGCACCCCCCACACCCCACAGCTGCCCCACGGCTCCCCCAGCCCCCACGCAGCTCCCCGTGCCCCACAGCCGCCCCATGGCCCCCCCAGGGCTCCCCCTGCCCCACGGCCCCCCCTGGCCACCCCACAGCTCCCTGTGCCCCATAGCTGCCCCCCAGCCCCCCCAGGGCTCCCCACATCCCATAGCCACCCCACAGCTGCCCCACGGCTCTCCCAGCCCCCCCCACAGCTCCCCGTGCCCCACAGCTGCCCCATGGCTCTCCCAGCCCCCACACAGCTCCCTGTGCCCCACAGCCACCCCACGGCGCCCCCATGGCTCCCCTGGCCCCCCATCCGCCCCATAGCGCCCCCCAAGCTCCCCTGTCCCACAGCCACCCCACAGCTCCCCCACGGCTCCCCCAGCCCCCACACAGCTCCCCGTGCCCCACAGCCACCCCACGGCGCCCCCATGGCTCCCCTGGCCCCCCATCCGCCCCATAGCGCCCCCCAAGCTCCCCTGTCCCACAGCCACCCCACAGCTCCCCCATGGCTCTCCCAGCCCCCACACAGCTCCCCGTGCCCCACAGCCACCCCACGGCGCCCCCATGGCTCCCCTGGCCCCCCATCCGCCCCATAGCGCCCCCCAAGCTCCCCTGTCCCACAGCCACCCCACAGCCCCCCCACGGCTCCCCCAGCCCCCCCAGGGCTCCCCGTGCCCCCCAGCTGCCCCACGGCTCCCCCAGCCCCCCCAGGGCTCCCCGTGCCCCCCAGCCGCCCCACGGCGCCCCCCACGGCGGGGGGGGAGGTCTCACCGACGGCGCGGCGCAGGGCGGGGGCCGGGGCCCACGGCGGACGCCCAGGAAGTAGACGGGCGCCCCGGTGGCCATGATGCCCAGGCCGATGCCGCAGACGACGGGCTCCGACCACAGCGAGAAGAGCAGCAGCGGCGCCCACAGCAGCAGGTAGAGCGCCGGGAAGAAGAGGCTCACCTGGGGGGGGCGGTTATGGGGCGCTATGGGGCGGCTATGGGGCTGGGGGAGGCGCTATGGGGCGGCTATGGGGCTGGGACACACGCCGGGGGGGGGGGGGGAGCGGCAGCGGCGCCCACAGCAGCAGGTAGAGCGCCGGGAAGAAGAGGCTCACCTGGGGGGGGCGGTTATGGGGCGCTATGGGGCGCTATGGGGCTGGGGGGGACGCTATGGGGCGGCTATGGGGCTGGGACACACGCCGGGGGGGGGGGGGGGAGCAGCAGCGGCGCCCACAGCAGCAGGTAGAGCGCCGGGAAGAAGAGGCTCACCTGGGGGGGGCGGTTATGGGGCGGCTATGGGGCGGGGGGAGGCGCTATGGGGCAGCTATGGGGCTGGGACACACGTGGGGGGGGGGGGGAGCAGCAGCGGCGCCCACAGCAGCAGGTAGAGCGCCGGGAAGAAGAGGCTCACCTGGGGGGGGCGGTTATGGGGCGGCTATGGGGCGGGGGGAGGCGCTATGGGGCGGCTATGGGGCTGGGACACACGCCGGGGGGGGGGGGGAGCGGCAGCGGCGCCCACAGCAGCAGGTAGAGCGCCGGGAAGAAGAGGCTCACCTGGGGGGGCGGTTATGGGGTGCTATGGGGCTGCTATGGGGCTGGGGGAGGCGCTATGGGGCTGCTATGGGGCTGGGACACACGCCGGGGGTGGGGGGGGAGCAGCAGCGGCGCCCACAGCAGCAGGTAGAGCGCCGGGAAGAAGAGGCTCACCTGGGGGGGGCGGTTATGGGGCGCTATGGGGCGGCTATGGGGCGGGGGGAGGCGCTATGGGGTGGCTATGGGGCTGGGACACACGCCGGGGGTGGGGGGGGGGGAGCGGCAGCGGCGCCCACAGCAGCAGGTAGAGCGCCGGGAAGAAGAGACTCACCTGGGGGGGGCGGTTATGGGGCGCTATGGGGCTGGGGGGGGGGGACACAGAGACACCACCGTGGGGCACAGGGGACGTGGGGACACCGCCATGGGACAGGGGGCACGCAGGGACGCCGCTGTGGGGCACAGGGGACACTGCCGTGGGGCAAGGGAGGACATGGGGACACCGCCATGGGGCAGGGGGGGGATGCGGGGACACCGCTGTGGGGCACGGAGGACACAGGGACACCAGCATGGGGCAGAGGGGACACCGCCACGGGGCAGGGGGGACTCGGGGACGCCACTATGGGGCACAGGGGACACCGCTGTGGGGCACAGGATATACAAGGACACTGCCGTGGGGCACGGGGGACCCCACCGTGGGGCAGCGGGGATGTGGGGACACCGCCGTGGGGCACGGGGGACGCTGCTGTGGAGCAGGGGGGACACGGGGATGCCGCCGTGGGGCACGGGGTATACAGGGACGCTGCCGTGGGGCAGGGGGGACGTGGGGACACCACCATGGGGTGGGGGGGGGGGGGGAATGCAGAGACACCACCGTGGGGCATGGGGGACACGGGGGACACCGCTGTGGGGCATAGGGAACACTGCTGTGGGGCAGGGGGAACGTGGGGACGCCGCCATGGGACACAGGATATACAGGGACACTGCCGTGGGGCGCAGGGACGCCGCTATGGGGCACGGGGGACGCTGCTATGGGGCACGGGGGACACAGGGACACTGCCGTGGGGCACAGGGGACCCCGTTGTGGAGCAAGGAGGACGTGGGGATGCCGCCGTGGGTGCAGGGACACCGCTATAGGGCACGGGGGACACCACTGTGGGGCAGGGGAGACGCCGCCATGGGGCACAGGGGACCCCGCCATGGAGCAGGGGCACGTGAGGACACCGCTGTGGGGCACGGGAGACACCGCAATGGGTCACAGGGGACGCAGGGACACCGCCGTGGGGCAGGGGGGACGTGGGAACGCCACCACGGGGCACAAAGGACACCGCTATGGGTCACAGGGGACGCAGGGACACCGCCGTGGGGCAGGGGGGACGTGGAACGCCACCATGGGGCACAAAGGACACCGCTATGGGTCCCAGGGGATGGGGGGACACCGCCATGGGGCAGGTGGGACGTGGGAACGCCACCATGGGGCACAAAGGACACCGCTATGGGTCCCAGGGGACGGGGGGACACCGCTATGGGGCAGGGGGGACGTGAGGACGCCGCCATGGGGCACAGGGGACCCCGCCATGGGGCAGGGGGCACGCGAGGACACCGCTGTGGGGCGCAGGGACACCGCAATGGGTCACAGGGGACGCAGGGACACCGCCGTGGGGCAGGGGGACGAGGGAACGCCACCACGGGGCACAAAGGACACCGCTATGGGTCAACAGGGGACGGGGGGACACCGCTATGGGGCAGGGGGGACGTGAGGACGCCGCCATGGGGCACGGGGGACCCCGCAACGGGTCCCAGGGGACGGGGGGACACCGCTGTGGGGCAGGGGGGACGCCACCACGGGTCACAGAGGAGCCGCCGTGGGGCAGGGGGGACGTGGGGACTCCGCCGAGGGGATGCGGGGGGGCGGGGGGGATGCGGGGGGCGTGGCCAGCCGCGGAGGGGGGGGCGTGGCTCACCCGGATGGGGCGGGGCCTGCGGGGCTGCCGCCAGCGCAGCACCACCAGCCGGCCACGGTGACGCCGTACCACAGGTAGTTGACGAAGCCCACGTAGTTGATGAGCGTGTAGATGTCGCCCGTCACCAGCATCAGCAGCGTGGAGGCGCACTGGAAAAAGGGGGAGGGGCGTGGGGTGGGTGGGCGGGGCTTGTGGGCGAGGCCCCGCCCCTCCCTCCGCCCCGCCCCCCCTCTGGGGCCAGGCCCCGCCCACTCACGGTGACCAGCAGGGCGGGATGGGGGTGCAGCGCTCCACGTGATCATGGCCAGCAGCGCCGGAAGCTGATCCTCCCGCGCCCCCGCGTAGAACAGCCTGCCGGAAGGGGGGGTGGAGTCAGCACGGGGGCGGGGTTATTGGGGTGGAGCCAATGAGGGGGTGGGGCCAGCGAGTGGGGGGGCAGGGCCTGGCCTTGCCCCACCTCCCCCCCCCCCCCCCGTGTACATGGATGGGTTGGGGCAGGAGAGCTTTGGCATGGAACAGACTGCTGGGGGTGGAGTCAGCACGGGGGCGGAGCCAGAGGGGGTGGGGCCAGAGTGGGGCGGGGCCTGGCCTTGCCCACCTCCCCTTTACATGGATGGGTTGGGGCAGGGGAGCTTTGGCATAGAACAGCCTGTTGGGGGGTGGAGCCAGCGAGGGGGGTGGAGCCACTGAGGGGGCGGAGCTTGACCTTGCCCCACCCACCCCACACAGATGGGTTAAGGAAGGTTTTGGGAAGGGTTGGGGGGGTTCAGCAGGGAGGGGGCGGGGTGTTCCCAGGGAGGCGGGGCTTTGCGAGGGGGGCGGGGCCAGGGCCAGGCAGTTTCCTCACCTCCCCCCCACCCAGCCCAGGAGGCGGGGTTCTGCCGGGGGGGTGTGGCCAGGGTGGGGGGAGTTCCCAAGGAGGCGGGGCTCCACCAGGGGGCGGGGCCACAGCCAGGACTCCCAAGGAGGCGGAGCTCCAGGGGGGCGGGGCCAGGATCAGGAACTCCCAAGGAGGCGGGGCCACAACCAGGACTCCCAAGGAGGCGGAGCTCCGCCAGGGAGCGGAGCCACGACCAGGACTCCCAAGGAAGCAGTGCCACAACCAGGGGTTCCCGGGGAGGCGGAGCTCCGTAAGGAGGCGGGGCTCACCGGGAGGAGGTGAAGAGGGAGCCGTTGACGCCTCCGAAGGTGGAGAGGGCCACGGAGACGGGCATGATCCAGGCCATGACGCCCAGCACCTTCTCCCCGAAACGTCTGCGGGGGAGAGGAGATGTAAGGGGAGGGGCGGAGCCAGCAGAGGGGGCGGGGCCGAGGGGGGCGGGGCTCACCACGGCCACGGCGCTGGAGTCGAGCAGCTCCTGGGGCGACATGGCGGTGACGTAGGCCACGTTGGCGGAGACGTAGACGAAGGTCACCAGGGGATGGAGATGAAGATGGCGCGCGGCAGGTTGCTGCGGGGGGAGGAAGGAAGGCGCGGGGCAGCCGGGGGAGGGGGCGCAGCCGGGGGCGCCGCTCTGCCCCCATTCCCGTTCCCGTTCCCCCCGTTCCCGTTCCCCCCCCCGCCCCGTTCTGGCTGCGCTCCCGGCCACCGGGGCGCCACTCTCCCCCATTCCACCACCGCGTTCTCCTGGATGCTGGGCCCCCTCTCCCCGTTCCCACCCCCCTCCCAGGCGCCGGGGCGCTGCTCTCCCCCCATTCCGCCCCGCTCCCGTTCCCCCTATTCCCGCCGCTCTCCTGGACACCGGGCCCTCTCCCCCCATGCTCCCGGACGCTGGGCCCCCTCTCCCCCCATTTCCTGCCCCACTCCCGTTCCCCCCCTCCCGCCGGGCTCCCGGACACCAGGGTGCTGCTCTTCCCCCATTCCCGCCACGCTCCCATTCCCCCAGTTCGTTCCGGCCATGCGCTCCCGGATGCCGGGGCCCCCTCTCTCCCCATTCCCGCTGCACGCTCCCAGACGCCGGGGCTTCCTCTCCCCCCATTCCCGCTGCTCTCCCGGACGCCAGGGCCCTCTCTCCCTCCACTCCCCCCGTTCCCACTGCGCTCCCGGCTGCCGGGGCACTGCTCTCCCCCCATTCCCATTCCCCCATTCTGGCTGCACTCCCAGATGCCAAGGCCCCTCTCCCCGTTCCCGCCCTGCTCTCCTGGATGCCGGGGCCCCTCTCCCCATTCCCACCCTGGTTCCGGATGCCGGGACCCCCTCTCCCCATTCCTGCCCCACTCTCCTGGATGCCGGGGCCCCCTCTCCCCCCGTTCCTGCTGCGCTCCTGGCTGCCGGGGCGCCGCTCTCGCCCCGTTCCCGCCCTGCGCTCCCGTTCCCGTTCTGGCCGCGCGTTCCCGTTCGTTCCGGCCGGGCTCCGCTCACCGGTAGGGATCGACGAGCTCCTCGGTGACGTAGTTGAGGAAGTTCCAGCCGCCGTAGGCGAAGGAGCCCTGCAGGAAGGCCAGCGCCACCCGCCCCGCCTCCGGCCGCTGCCAGAAGGAGAAGGCCTGCGCCGGCTCCAGCCACTCGTACTCGCCTGCGGGGGGACGGGGGGGCGCCGCGACGGGGGGGTCAGGGGGGGACGTGGGGGGGTCAGGGGGGGACGTGGGGGGGTCAGGGGGGCGTCAGGGGGGACATAGAGGGGATGGGGGGGGGACAGGGGGCCGAGGAGGGGCACGCAGAGGGGCCTGGGGGGACGTAGAGGGGCTGGGGGGGCACAGAGGGGACGCAGGGGGGTCAGGGGGCGCAGGGCGGCACGGGGGGCCGAGGAGGGGGCACGTGGAGGTGCCTGGGGGACATAGAGGGGACACGGGGGGGGGCTGGGGGGCACTCGGGGGGTCCCGGGGGGACGCGGGGGGGGGGACGCGGGGGGGGGGCCCCCGCTCACCCTTGCAGATCTGCGCGAGGCCCATGACGATGACCGAGGGCGAGGGCGAGCAGCTTGCCGGCGGTGAAGACGTCCTGCACCCGCGTTGCCCAGCGCACGCTGGCGCAGTTCACCCACGTCAGCAGCACTGCGGACGGACAGACGGACGGACGGACGCATGGGGCTGGGCCGGGCGCCTGCGCCACCCCCCCCCACCGCAGGGGGGACAACGCGGGGACAAAAGACGCGCGGGGACACGCGGGGGACGAGGAACACATGTAGCATCGCGCAGGGACGAGGGACGTGCGGGGACAAGGGATGCGCAGGACAGGTGCCACGTGGGGACAAGGGACACGTGTGGCACCGCGCGGGGACGAGGAACATGTGGGGACACGTGGGGACAAGGGATGCGCGAGGACAGGCGCCACGCGGGGATGAGGACGTGTGTGTCACCACACAGGATGAGGAACGCGCAGGGACACGCGCAGGGACGAGGGACGCGTGTCACCGCATGGGGACGAGGGATGCACAGGGACACACGCAGGACGAGGAATGCGTGTCACCACATGGGACGAGGGACACGCGTGTCATTGCATGGGGACACACGGGACGGGGGAGCCGCACGGGGACACATGGGGACGAGGGACACGTGTAGCATTGCGCGGGGACGAGGGACGCGCAGGGATGAGGGACACGTGTCACCGCGTGGGGACAGGCGCCACGTGGGGACAAGGGATGCGTGTGTCACTGCACGGGGATGAGGGACGCGCAGGGACACACGCAGGGACGAGGGACGCGTGTCACTGCATGGAGACAGGCGCCACATGGGGACGGGGGACTCCTGTGTCACCGCACAGGGATGAGGGACGTGCAGGGACACGTGCGAGGACAAGGGACACGTGTCACCACGTAGGGACAAGCGCCGTACGGGGACGAGAGACGTGTGCGTCACCACATGGGGACACATGGGGGACGAGGAACATGTGTGTCACCGCGTGGGGACAACGTGGGACAAGGAACGCGTGCGTCACCAGGCGGGAACAGGCACCGCGCAGGAACAACGTGGGGACGAGGGACGCACACGTCACCGTGCGGGAACAGGCACCACATGGGGACAACGTGGGGACAAGGGACACGTGTGTCACCAGGCGGGAACAGGCACCACATGGGGATAACGTGGGACAAGGGACACGTGTGTCACCAGGCGGGAACAGGCACCACGTGGGGATAATGTGGGGACGAGGGACACGTGTGTCACCAGGTGGGAACAGGCACCACATGGGGACAACGTGGGGACGAGGGACACGTGTGTCACCAGGCGGGAACAGGCACCACATGGGGACAACGTGGGGACAAGGGACACGTGTGTCACCAGCGGGAACAGGCACCACATGGGGATAACGTGGGGACAAGGGACACGTGTGTCACCAGGCGGGAACAGGCACCACATGGGACAACGTGGGGACAAGGGACACGTGTGTCACCAGGCGGAACAGGCACCACATGGGATAACGTGGGGACAAGGGACACGTGTGTCACCAGGCGGGAACAGGCACCACATGGGGATAACGTGGGGACAAGGGACACGTGTGTCACCAGCGGGAACAGGCACCACATGGGGACAACGTGGGACGAGGACACGTGTGTCACCAGGCGGGAACAGGCACCACGCAGGGACAACGTGGGGACGAGGGACGCGCGTGTCACCAGCGGGAACAGGCACCACATGGGGATAACGTGGGGACAAGGGACACGTGTGTCACCAGGCGGGAACAGGCACCACGCGGGGACAACGTGGGGACGAGGGACGCGTGTGTCACCAGGCGGGAACAGGCACCACACGGGGACAACGTGGGGACAAGGGACACGTGTGTCACCAGGTGAGAACAGGCGCCGCGTGGGGACAAGACGCACGCGCGTCACCACAACACCGCACCACCTCCGCAAGCGAACGCCCCCCGCGCGCGGGGACAGGCGGCAACAGGCCGCCCGCGCGTCACCACGACAACGCGCCGCCCGCACACGCGAAAACCCCCCCACGCACACACGCGCACACACGGGACAAGGAGCAGAGGCGCCGCTTCCGCCGGGAACGGACACACCGCGCGGCGCCGGGACGCCTGTACGTGGCCCCGTGAAGGCGCACAGCCGGCACCGCGCCGGGTCGGAACGCGGTGCCACTCACGGAGGCAGGCGGCGGCCAGGAGGCGCAGGCCGGGCTCGGGGGCGGCGCAGGCGCCGAACAGCGGGTGCAGGGCGTAGTTGGCGAAGGTGAGGGCGATCACCGCCTGGTTCGTGGGGTAGATCACCAGCACCGCGATCCACAGGCGCAGGAAGCTGCCGGAGGGAAGGACGCCGTGAGCCGCGCGTTGACGGCACCGCCGCGCACCGCCGCGCCGCCGCGCTCACCCGGCGAGGCCGCCGAAGATGTCCTTGACGTAGGCGTAGTCGCCGCCGGAGCGCGGGATGGTGACGCCCAGCTCGGCGTAGCACAGGGCGCCCACGGCCGTCACCAGGCCGCTCGCCGCCCACACCAGCAGCGCCAGCCCCACGCTGCCGGCGTTCTCCAGCACCCCCTTGGGCGACACGAACACCCCCGAGCCGATGATGTTCCCTGCGGGAGCGGGGCGGGAGGCGGCGGGTGACGCGGGGGGGCCCCAAAGCGGCACCGCGCAGGCCCCGTCTCCGGGCCGGGGCGCCCCGCGTCCCCAAATTGCCACCACAGATCCCCGTCTCCAGGCCAGGGGCGTCCCGTGTCCCCAAATTGTCACTGCAGAGTCCCCAAATTGACACCATGGAGTCCCCATCTCCAGGCTGGGGGTGGTGGCAGGGGCCCCGCGTCCCCAAATTGGCACTGCAGACACCCCATCTCCAGGCGGGGGCACCCTGTGTCCCCAAATTGTCACCACAGAGTCCCCATCTCCAGGCGGGGGTGGTGGCGGGGGCCCCATGTCCCCAAATTGCCACCGTGGATTCCCCATCTCCAGGCCAGGGCGTCCCATGTCCCCAAATTGGCACCACAGACCCCCGTCTCCAGGCAAGGGTGGTGGCAAGGGCCCACGTCCCCAAATTGCCACCATGGACTCCCCATCTCCAGGCCAGGGGCGCCCCATGTCCCCAAATTGCCACTGCAGACCCCCATCTCTGTCTGGGGGTGCTGGTAGGGCCAAATGTCCCCAAATTGTCACCACGGACCCCCGTCTCTGGCCAGGGTGGTGGCAGGGGCCCCGTGTCCCCAAATTGTCACCACAGATCCCGTCTCTGGGCCAGGGGCGTCCTGCATCCCCAAACTGTCACCGCAGACCCCCTGTCTCTGGCCAGGGGTGGTGGCAGGGACCACGTGTCCCAAATTGGCACCACAGACCCCCGTCTCCACTCTGGGGATGGTGGCAGGGAGGACGTGTCCCCAAATTAGCACTGCGGAGTCCCCTAAATTGTCACCGCAGACCCCCCATCTCCAGGCCAAGGGTGATGGCAGGGCCACCACGTCCCCAAACTGTCACGGCAGAGCCCCGTCCCCCCCCCCCCCAGCGGTGGCCCGGGCCCGGTGCCGGGCAGCGCCGCGCTGCTCTAATCGGCTGGCGCGCAACCGCGGCGGGGGCTCAAGGTGACAGCGGCGGCTATTTATAGCCGGCGGGAGCGGGAGCAGGAGGAGGAGGAGGGAGGGAGGGAGGAAGGAGGGAAGGAGGGAGGGGGGAAAGGGGGGCCGGCGCGACCCCCCCCAACTCACCCACGATGATGCCGCAGGCGCTGAGCAAGCCGATCTCCTTCTTGAGGGCGACGCCGGCGCCGGGCGGCTCCTCCTCGCGGCCCCTTCCTTGCCGGGGCGCTGCCCCGCCGCCGGGCGCCCTCCTCCGCCATGGCGCGTCCCCCCCTTCCCTTCCCTTCCCGAGCCCGCCTGGGCCCCGAGCCGAGCCACGCGCGTGTCTCTGTCCGTCTGTCTGTCCGTCCCCCCCCCCCCCACCAAGGCGGGGGAGCCCGGAGCGGCGGCTGCGCTCCTCTTCCCGACTTGTTTACTCCTTCCCCTCTTCCGCAGCGGGAAGAGGAGGAGAGGGAAGAGGAGGGGGCCGCGCCGGGGGGGCCGGTCTCGGCTCACCGGGGCTCCGCTCGCCGCCCGGTGCCTCGTCGTGCGCCGCCACCACCGCCACTTCCAAGCTCCCTCTTGGATCAGCTCCGGGCAAACTCCTCCTTCGTCTCCCCCCCCGCCCCCGTCGCCGAGCAAGGGGAGAAAGGGCAAGGAGAGAGTGACACCGCCAGCCTGCCCCGGCCTCCGGCCCTCCTCCCCCCCCCCCCCCGCAGCCTCCTCCTGCTTCCTCCCCCATCCCCGCTCCTCCTCCTCCCTCCCTCCATCCTTCCTCATCCCGCTTCCCCTCCTGCTTCCCTGCCCCGCTGCCCCCCTCACTCTCCTCCTCGCTCCGTCCCTCCTCGCCTCCCCATCCCGTCCCCCCCAGCCCCGCGTCTCCTTTTTTCTCTTCGCTCCCTCCATCCCGCTCGCCTCCCTTCTCCCCTCGTCCCATCCCAAAGCGCGCCGTGGGGCAGCCCACCGTGGGGCCTGTATGTGTGTGTGTGTGGGGGGAATATGGGGCCCGGTTCCCCCCCTCCTCCACCCCCTTCCTTCCCTCCTTCCCTCCCCTCCTTCGCCGCCGACCTTCGGCCTCACCTCCGCAGCCGAGACGCTGATAACGGGCGCGACTTTTGCCCGGCACGAGTGGAGAGGAGCGCGGAGACGAGGCCCGCCGCCCCCGTAAACTCAGCCCTTTCCCGGCCCCCAACTCTCTCCTCGCACGCGGCCTCCGAGCCCAAACGTCCCTGCCCGCAGCCCCACAGCGGCTCATCACCCCCTCAAGGCTGAACAACCCCCCCCCCCGTCACCCCA